>NC_081411.1:562779030-563041530 GCF_030272615.1 Cryptomeria japonica | reverse complement strand
TCTTGTGATTGTTGATTAACCATTCGAGGGTATCCACAAACCCTTTCAAACCCTCAGTGGGAGGATTTGAAGGGGGTTTTTTCTCACTAGGATTGTCCTGTTCATTATTGGGGACATCACCACTAGTGATTTGATCGACATTTCCACCAACCCTCTGATCAAAATCTTCCCCTGTGATCTCCTCCTCCACTTTTTGGTCGACATCAGGATCCTTTCTTTGCACTTTATCCTTCAATTCCATTTCATAACCATACTACCTTTTCTGTTTGTTCCTTATTTGAATGGAAGTTTTATTTTTCTTTTTCCACGGGATCTGGGATTCATCCTTCTCAAAGTCCTCAGAGACCTCCGAGGAGGAGGAGGAGCGAATCTGGAAAACCTTTCTTTAGTTTTTTTCTTACCCTTAGAAGAGGATGGTTTGGTGCTCACCTGTTTTCTTTTCTTACCAAGTTCAGCTTCAGAGTCTTCCAGACTCTCCTTTGACTCACTTATCGAATCACTATCAAACTCATCACCTATTGAAAAACCAAGATCCAACCCTTCCTTCTCAGACTTAGAGATAGAAGGCTGGGGAAGGGCAATTTGGTTGGCTTTTAAATGGTCGTATATTAAAACCATAAGGCCTTGGTGCATGGCTGTATCACCCTTAGGGTTCTCTCTATGGGCATTAATGGTAGCATTCATTGAACAAATCAAGAAATATGGAATATTAACTTTTTCATCATACCTGAAATGGTTGAGCAATACAAAATGATAGCCATACACTTTTGTGAATCTGCCGTCTAGGGTAATGTAACGCATAATAGCAAACAAAACCTCCCTCCATGACTTAACAAAAGCCTTAGGCAAGTAGTAGGTCTTACTTAGCTTCACCAGGCATTTCTTCTCCTTTGCCGTTTCAGGGTATTGCTCAATAGCCTCCTTGCTAAGTTTTTTGTCTCTGTAGTAATTGCTTCCTTCCCTGCGAAGTCCCGTGACCTGAGAAATGAGGTCTTCATCAATGGAGATAATTTCATCTCCCATCTTCAGGGTGCCCTTCCTCCAATTTTTGCATAAAAAATTAGTGATTGTGGCATCCTCCCATGGAGTCTCTCCATAAATTTTGTAAACCCGCCCTTCTACAAGATGCTCCAAATTACCTCCTTTTGTTTCTACTCCTTACAGTTGCTGGGTTCATAGCGGCGTCTATTTCCTCCCATTTTTTCGCTATTCAAAACAGAAGGCCGAGATTTGCAGAAAGCTACAAGAAAGAAATTTCTCGAAGCAACCCCATATACCCAGAAAGCGTGGAAAAAGGTGGCGTTTGTCTTGTCAAAAATGGTACTGACATAATGATGATTATTTATAGCCCTCCTATTAGTCCGTTTAATCATTATTTTGTTCATTTATGATCTTTGGGGTGCAATTATATCGATCCATAAAAATGATCGATTTGACGTCATTGAGGAGATCCTCCTTACCCTTCCAGGTAACCATATTGTTGTGATTGACCACCACGTTGGCTGCCCAGTCAGCTGGACCATTAGCTTCACAATAAAGGTGGGAAATAAAACATTTATTGAAGGTATTGATGAGATCTCTAGCAACCTTTATAATGTTGTTGATAGTCCATGAAGGCTTATAAGTTCCTTTTAGGCATTTGATGATGTTGTTAGAGTCCCCCTCAACCCATAGGTAGGGACAGTTCCACCTTTTAGCCAGGAGAATTCCTTGAAGAGCAGCCATAGCTTCCGCCATGTGGTTAGTTTGGCAACCTAGAGGAACAACAATCATTTCCTTACAACTGCCATTTTCATCTCTGAGAATTGCACCACATCTTGCTGGGCCAGGATTGCCTTTGGCAGCTTCGTCAAAGTTGATTTTGAACCAACCATGAGGGGGAGAGTGCCATCTGGCTTCAAGTCTCTTGCTTTGTTTAGAATCTGTACTAACAACACTCTTCAAATTCCAGGAGTTGAAAATGTGAGTTTCCATGGGGTTGGCAGAATTGCATGGTTCTCCAATGATCTTAATGTTCTCCATAACAACCCTCTGTATTTTCTAGAAAACAACAGCCTGGGTGAGAGAAGTGTCCCTGAAGATACGGTTGTTTCTTTCTTTCCAGATCCCCCACAGGATGTGAGGGAGTGAAATCTGCCACAAAGATCTCAAAGTGGGGTTAGACCAATGATAACTCCAAGAATGGAACAAATCTCGGATAGAGTTAGGAAACACCCATTCCATACAAAAATTCTTAAGAAATCTTTCCCAAATTGAAGCAGTGAAGGAACAATGGATGGCCAGATGGTCCACAAACTCTTCCTCCTCAAGACATAAAGCACATCTATTTGGGAGGATAAAACCTCTAACCTTAAGATTGTCTAAAGTCAAAACTTTATTTTGAATAATTGTCCAGTAGAAAAAAATGATCTTTGGGATAAGACCCTTTATCTAGGCTTTAGACCAGAAGGGGTTCTCAGGGGGGCTGGGGAAAGAACTCCATACATAGAAGAAATAGTAATGTTGCCTTTGGGTTCATATTTCCAAATAAGAGTATCTTCCTTATTGTTCAACCAAGCAGAAGAGACGTGTTTCTTGAGATTGATAAGGTTAGGGTGAATACCTTCTATGTTCTGCCATTTATCACCTATCCAATACCCCTCAACCAAGGAGCCGAAGACTCTAATACAGGGGGAAACAAAAGGGGCCCAATCAGGGATTTCCATCAAAGGCTTATCAAACAACCAGGGATCCTCCCAAAATCTAACTTTCCTACCATTACCCACTCTCCATTCACCCCTTTAGCAATTTTGTCTTTACACTTAGAGGCATGATTCCAAATGTGGGACCCATTAATACTGAAGTCAGAATTGATGAAAGAGAGAAGAGAAGAAGACAGAAGAGGATACTTACTTTGCCAAATTTTACACCACTCACTGTCAGAGTGGAACAGTCTCCAAACCTGTTTAGACAAAAGAGCTTCATTGAGGGTTCGGATTCTCCTCAGGCCCAAACCACCTTTACTTTTCAATCTGCAAACCTTGTCCCAAGCCACTAAAGCCATTCTTTTCTTTTCCTCTACCCCAAACCAGAGAATTGTTTTTTGATTTTTTTCAATAGCATCAGCATACTTAATTGGAATTCTAAAGAGGCTGAGGCCATAAATAGGAATGCTTTGAAGGGATGCTTTAAGAAGTTGAAGCTTGCCAGCCTGACTTTGGAGAGCACCTTTCCAACCAACATGCTTTCTTTGAAATTTATCCACCAAAGAACTCCAAAAGGAATCAGGTGGAGCAATGCCCAGGGGGAGACCTAGGTAAGTAGCAGGGAGATCATCAACCGACATTCCAGAATTCTGCTAATTCTATGTCATCTTCTCTCAGGAGTGTTGATAAAAAACACTTCACTTTTGACCCAGTTGATAAGCTGTTCTGAAGTAGAAGCAAATTTGTAAAGGGTGTCCTTCAGGATTCTGGCTTCCGAAATGCTTGAGTCCCCCATAACAACGGTGTCATCCACAAATTGTTGGTGGGAGCAAGTATGATTTGCAGAGGAAGGTTGGAGACCTTTAAAAATACCTCTAGTCACCATGCTTTCCATGGACCTACCAAAACATTCAACCATAATTATGAGGAGGATAGGGGAGATGGGGTCCCCTTGCCTCAGTCCTTTGGAGGCTTTAAAGAAGGAGCAGGGAGATCCGTTAACAAGAACAACAAAGGAGGTAGAGGAGATGAGCTACTTGAAGAGGTCCACACATTTATTAGAGAAGCCAAAAGCCAAAAGGACCTTCATGAGGAAGGGCCAATCAAACCGCTCATAGGCCTTAGATAGATCAAGCTTGAGAGTAAAACCCTTTTTCTTAGCCAAAACAAGGGAGTGGATGTTCTCATGGATAGTTATGATAGAGTCTAGAATTTGCCTTCCTGGCACAAAACCATTTTGCTGATGACTGATCAAAGAAGGAAGGACTTTCAAGAGTCTGGAGGTTAGGACCTTGGAAATTATCTTATAAAACGAGTTGCATAAGCTGATTGGCCTGAACTTATCCATGGAGTCAACACCTTGAATTTTGGGGATTAAAGCAATGAAGGTGCCATTAATCTCTTTCAGAAGTTTTCTAGCCCCAAAAAAATCTTTAACCCCACTGGAGACATCTTTCCCAACAATATCCCATAACTCTTGGAAAAAGAACATGGGGAAGCCATCAGGTCCAGGGGCTTTGTTACCTTCAAAAGAAAAGACAACATTTCTGATCTCCAAATTCGAAGGGATAGAAGTAAGGAAGGCATTCTTCTGCTCATCAATTAGGCAAGGAATGTTCTGAAGGAAGGAATTTTGAACATCAACATCCAGGCTTTGATCCCTACAAAGAAGATCAGTGAAGAAGCATTTGGCCTCATTTCTTATCTCCTCCTCCTTAACTAGCTCCCCATTGTCCACCATCAGTTTTTTGATCCTATTAGCTGCTTTATGTTTGATAGTCGACATATGGAAGAATTTGGTATTCTTATCTCCTTCCTTCAGCCAAATACATCTAGACCTCTGCTTCCAAAAAGCTTATTCCTTAGCAATGATTTCATGGTATCTTTTGAGGATCTCATTTTCTTCACCAATAGTCACAGTAGAGAATCCATCCTTCTGGATTTGGACCTGTATTTTATTGAGGTCTTCCTGAATTTTTCCTTTGGCCTCAAAAATATTCCCAAAGCTGGATTTAATCCAAGTCCTTATGTTGTCTTTTATGCTTTTAAGTTTCTTCACAACTCTATACATGGCAGTACCCTCAACTTGAATGTTCATTTTATGGGTGAGATTCGGATGAAGAGTCCACATTTTTTCAAACCTAAAAGGAGAGTGCCTTCTTCTGTTGATGGGGTCAGCAAAAAGAGTTATGGGATAGTGGTCAGACCCAACATGAATGTGAGTAGACAGAGAACAAAAATAATGTCTGTACCAATCATAAAAAATAAGAGCCCTGTCAAGGTGAACTTGAATAAGGTCATTTCCAGCCCTCCTGTTAGTCCAAGTGTAATTGCATCCCTGCATCTCCACATCATTAAGATCTCGAGTGTTTATAAAATCCATAAGGGCCAGTTTGCTATCCAACTGAGGAGGGCTTCCACCAAATTTTTCCTCCTCTCTCAAAGGGGTGTTGAAGTCTCCCATGACCAGCCAGCTGAGGTTCTTGAAACTGTCCCTTATTTCCATAAGTTTTTTTTTCCAAAAATTGCTTTCGGCTTTCAAGGTGTTAGGAGCATAAATGTTAGTGAGGACCCAAGAGGTTCCACCTTTTAAATGCTCAAATTTAATGCAAGAAAAATTGCTTTCTTGAATAAGAACGTGACCTTTAACACTATTTAGATTCCAAATTGTTGCAATGCCTCCAGAGGCACCTTCCGAGCTACCACCACTGATACTCCTAGATTTAAAGAAATTCAAAGCTTCAACCTTATCTCTACTCATCTTAGTTCCTTGAATAAGAAAAATATCAGGTTTTCTATCCCTAATCACATTCCTAATAATATCATGCTTGTGGGGATTATTAAGTCCCCTAATGTTCCAAGAAACAATCTTCATAATTACTTACCAATTCCTAACTTCTTTAGAGTCTTCTGAGTCCCATCTGCTATGTTCTTGCTAGCCTCCTTATCTCTGACTTTATGGTTTGAAGGTCGTCCTGGGGATGAGGAGACATACCCTACATCATCTTGAGCAATTCTACTAGACTTCCTTAATTAGGTGACTGAGGGAGTTGATCCTTTTTTATTCTCGTGTTTTGGAATTTTCCAATCAGCTTCTTTCTCAAAAACCGCTTCGGGATTACTAAGGATTCTAGAAATTTCCTCTTCATTACCCCAATTAGGTGATCTGGAATCATGTGAAGAGATATTGACTGTTTTAGAGGCTTGATCAGAATCCGAAAGGTTCATACCCAATATAGCACATTTCTGGGCCTCTTGCAAATCAAACTTGATTGTGAGAGGGGAAGAGTCAATCTTTTCTTCTTGTGAGCCAGTGATCTCCCCTTCCTCAGATTGTTCTGCTTCCCTAGTTTCCTTATCCTTTTGATCCTCTTTATTGGGAGCTTCCTTACTGGCCAAGGTGTCAGCAACTACCATCTTAGTATTTTCTTTAGAATCTGATCTTTATTTCCTCTATTCGGATCTGCCCTCCCAGGGGGTTGTCTGCTTTCATTCGTTCCTTACTCAGAGCTTCCTAGGGGGGGAGATGATTAGAGACAGAGGCAGAGGAGACCATGTCCTTATTCTCCCCCAGGGGTCCAAAACAGTTGGTATAAACTAGGTTAGTTTCCTTATTTTCTGAATTTTTGACTTGCCATACCTTTTTTTCTGAAGCCTTTTTACTTTCTACTGAAGGTTTGGCTTGCTTATTCTCCCCTTTAGGCTTGAGAGGACAATGTTTGGCTCAGTGACCTGCTTTTTTGCGATGGAAGCAAGCAAAGAGGATGGATTTGTATTCAATTTGTTGTTTCCACGTTCCCAACTTTGACACTATATCTATCTGCTCAGGAATATCTACATCGTGCGCGATCCTGACACAAAATCTGGCATGAGTGAGCCTTCTTCTTGAAGCTGTGATTGGATCTATTAAGAGGAGCTCACCAAAAGAGCTTTCTATACCTGAGAAAATACTTTTTGCCCAATACTCAAGAGGTAGACCTAGTAGCTTAACCCAAACTGGGACTTGCACTAGAAGAGAATCACTCATGTTTAGATTCAGATGCCATTTCTGAAGGACTAGAGCTGTCTTTCCAACCAACCAAGGACTACCACAGAGGATCCTTATTTTGCCTTCTTCATAGGAAAAGGCAAAGGTGAGGAGGCCTTTGGGTAGAGCCGAAATTTCAACATTACCTTTCAAAGCCCATTTCCATTTAACATAAGCCCTAACAACTTCAATGTTTGGGCATGGTCCCATGAATTTACCCACTAGAGAGTTCGACATACTACTTATGTTATGGTCCAAAACCGAATCAGGAATAGAGATGGCAAACTTACCACCAGTCGGATTCAATATATTCTTGACAGGAGGCAAGGAGGATTTTCCAGATGGTCTAGTTCCAAAGAGAGATGACCACTTTCTAGTTCCTTTTCCATTCTCCAAAAAAACTTCACGTGGGCTGGACCCCCCACTAGACCCACCCACCGTGTTTCTAGAACTCGCATTCTTCTCTGGCAGAGAACTGTCAGCCTACAGAATATTCAGAGGCTTGTCCTTCTCCCCCATCTGGCCAGCTCCATCGATCTGGCCACTACCTCCATTGGAACCAGAGTTCCTGCCTTGCAGAGAATTCAAATTTTGAATTCTTCCATTGCCGCCTTCTTCTCCTCCACGCGAGCTCTCCATATTTATTCCGGTCCATATACATTGTTTTGTTTACAAGATGAATTTAGGAGATTTGTTTAAGACTTCTAAGAACCTAAGCAAGAGCTCAAATAGTAGATCTCTGTGTGATTCAAGTATATATTTCCAGGGATGAGAAGAGGAAGTTGTTGTTCAAATGTATTCGCAACATTCAGGGGTGTGGGAAAAGCTATTTTAGAATAGTGTGCATGAAGTATGGCTCCATTTTGGGGAGAATAACAAGGAAATAATCAAGAAAGCCATGGAAGTGGCTATAGTTATCTCATGCAAAGATAAAATGGGTTTTCTTCTCCTTTACAACTTTTCCTTTACCTTTCATAAAAAAGTGAAGCCATTTTTTGAATTTGAAGGTTTTTTTCCATTATATTCTTGATATATAATCATAGTATGGAAAACATATTGTAGGAATATATCATGAAAATATTGTGACAAGCTTCATCAAAAGAGCTAAACAATAATGGTGATGTAAGGCCCACTAAGTGATGAAGATCACTATTGATGATACTTCAAATCTACATGTGGCAGTCATAAAGAAAAGTCACAGTCATCATGTGTGCAATCTCCATACAAGAGCATGACATGAGATACATAATAGTAGTAGTATTCAAAGAAAATATTGAAGAGAATAGATCATCATCAAAGTGCAATAGTAAAGATATTGACATAGCCAAAACCCCACGATTATGAGCAGATCAACAAAAAAAATGCAGTCTCAAGGGAAACAAGCATAGTAACAACAAACATTGAAGGATGGGTGCAGGTACTTAAGGCACAAGGATATAAGGGTATTCATAGTCCATTTTACCCATTTTACTGTTAAGAACCTATGTCACAGTTTCAGAACAATTCACCAAGACAGTAATGGAATATCAATGTTTTGATACTAAGGGTGTCAAGGGCTGTGATGGTAGTTTTCAACAAGGGAATCAAGAAAATCTTCATCAAAGAATGAATGAAGGTAGAAAGGATGACTGTTATGAAAAGATGTCATGAGGCTAAGAGCATTAAGAAAGATCAAACAAAAGATTACAGTCAATAATCATGATTCAACACAAGGATTGTGTCAGTACCAATGCTTCCCACTGAAATAGCAATCCATTAATTTCAAAGAATTAAGATAGTAGCAATTTGTAGGGAAAATATCTATCAATGGATATATGAAAGAGAAGTGCCATATACATGGTCCCCTAGGATCATGAATGTAATAAAGTTTAGGGGTTTGTCTTAGCCATCAAGCACACATTGTAAAGACAATCAGAATCATAATGTTAGTTAGAAAAAATGGACAAAGAATAGTGTGAAAGTCATCGCATGGAGAAAAACAATGGTTATGTAGGCTCAATGAGACCTTAAGGTAGTCCTCATAGCATTGTCAAAAGCTTTACCAACATGAAATAAGTGTTAACCATCAAGTGCTTACTATTAGGTAAATGAAAGCATTCAAAAGATATACAAATAGAGGAATCATGGTCAGAACATCCAAAGGAACTGATAGGCTTTTGGGATAGATAGAATAAATTCTTGTGAAAAAGGATGAAACGTGAGACCAAGTCCTAGGTCCAAGACAAGAGAAAAGATAGCAAAGAAAGGATCATTCACAGTCCTCAAAGACAGTGATGAAAGGAGTAGTAAAAGAAGTTCCAAAGATTTTCCTATAAAAGCTTGACAAAGGTATTGCCTTGGATGAGATTGATAGTGGTGTGAGGTAGTCCCAAACCTGATAGAGATATAATGATTAGCATCACCTTCAAAAAAGCACTGTGATAACAGGGCAGTCTTGTAAGGTTTTAAAACTCTTTGATAATTATAAGGGTATGGGAGTCAATGCTTAGCAAGAGTCACCAAAGCCATATCCCATAAGATATCAAAGCTAACAATTAGGATATATAATCTTAGAGAAGAGAAACATATCCTAATGATGGCCTTTTCACATTAATACAACAAAGACAAGCATTACGTTGTCAATAAAAGACATCTCCATATTATGTGAAGTATAATTTGAAATTCACTGACAACAAATATAATTCCTTTCATTACTATTTGGAATGAGATGCCCATAAGGATCTTCAACTGATTTTCTTGACCATAGTATTGTCCTTTCTGACTTCCACATGGGATTTGAGGATGTTGTTGTCTCTACACAAGAGTGTCTTTTATTGACTGTTTTTCTATTGTCACACCCTTATTCATGATGATGGCATTCACTTCCCTTTGAAGGTAACTTGCTTTGATACACATTGAAATTATTCTTTGTTTTGTGCTTGAGGATATCTTTTATGGCTTATAAATGTCACCATCTTTTACTATGATTGTATCATAATGACATGATATTGATCCTTCTACCTTGTTTGTTCATGGAATCTCATTGACATTATGATCCTTCACTATGTCTTTGGGTTGTTGGAACAATCTTCATAGGAGCTGCTTGTGATTAAAGATGCTTTGAATGAGATGCACTCTTTGTTATGTTCTATCATATGTAAGCTTTAGATTTGAGACCATTCTTGTTTGTCATTATCTAAAGGTTGCAATAATGCCTTTAATCACTCTCTTAGCCTATTGGCTGGCTTTTAAACTCATAATAGTATGGTCAATGTTGCCCTATGATGTTTGACCATTAACTTTGCTATCTTTGATTTTCAATTTTGTACATGCTTGGACAATGCAACATTTATGATATTTGAACTCCTCCCGCATGTACTCATCACCAAGAACAATTTTGACTCTATTTAGAAAGTCTTGGTCTTCAAACTTGAAGACGTTAGAGAGGCGCTCATTAGAAATGACATCCCAAAATGCTACCATAGGACGTGACGTCTTGAGGGAAAAGTTAGGCTTCATGGCTACACAAAACATCCACATAATACACTCCTTGAAATGCCTTACAAATGACTCACTACACACTGCCTGTTAGACGAGCAAAATTAACTTACAAAACATGATAACAATCACAATAAATGCATATCTTCGTCCGATAATTTTTGAAACATGCTCCTATAAAATGGCATAAATGCATGTATCACCTTTCTTACCACCTCCACATTTGGCCAAAGATCAAACCTCTACCACTCTGCCCAAGAAATATTAAAGCTAAGCGGAGGAATAAATGAGATCCTCTGACTGCCACCCTGTACCACTGCCAAGTTCAAACAACCACCTCCATTAATTACTCGTCACCTCAAGGATAACGAATATCATCGGCCAAAAAGGAACTCAAGGACACTAATATTATTCATACACTGTAATTCTCGTATCACCTAATCCCAACTCCAATGCCTCATTAATGCATCTATCAGCCTTCGCGTTGCCACTTCGAAAAGCGTAAGATATCTTGAAATCTTCAAAGTGCGCCATAATCGACGTGATCTTTTCAATGTCACGATTAACTCTCCAACTGAGCGAGTTGCCACGAATGATATCATTGACTATCACTTAGGAATCCCCTTCCAAGTGGAGCTTGGTCACCCCTAAAATTCTTGCGAGATGAATTGCAAGTACGACCGCTTTGGCCTCGACTTCGTTGTTAGATCCATTTGGTAATCTTTTACAACCTGTTCCCACTCTAGTCCCTAGGGAATCCTTCGCCACACACCCTGCACTCGACGATCCCAGGTTACCCTTGGATGCACCATAGAAGTTAATATTTGTCCACCCAAATTCAAGGGGGACCCGCTCTACCTCTCTCTTCCCTTGGTCTACTGGATTAACCCGATCAAGCCCATTAACGGGCGAAATAAGTTTTACAGACTTACTGCTTTCTAGATGAGATAATTTGGTGTAGAAAATGACATCCCCAAGGATTTCAAAGATGATGGGATAGTTTTAGATCCACTCTATAATGAGAAAAAGGTAGACCAAAGACATATTTCTCCCATTAGATGGTTTGAGTCAAAAGATGTAGCCATAGATAATGTCACCTCAGAGGTAGTTCAGAGAAGCAAATAGTGGCTAAGATCAAGATTTCAAGGTAGTACTTCTAAAAGGAAAAATAAAGGAAAGGCCACACAAGAATATGTTAGGAAAAGGAGTGACTCGAGAAAGACAACTTCAATCAAGGAAGAAGCTCCCATGACATTAGTTCAAAAGGAGGAGTTACAATGCCAACTACACAAGAAGGTTAAGGAGTCAACGACTTTAAAGACATGGTCTGAGCAAGGAGTAACCATTGGGTTACTTGCTACTCCTCAAGCCTGAATTGCTCTGGTGATGACTGCAATTGGAATAACCCTAAGAGAAGGGACATCTCAAGATCAAGATCCAGAAAAAGAAACAACAACTTCTCAGTCTCTTGTAAACATACACAGCTACCATAGGTGCAAGAGAAAGTTGAAGTTCATAATATTGATTCAAATTCAGATTCTGATAATGAAATATCACTAATAGGAAGGACACATCAAATAAAAAATGAGCTACTTTGAGTAATGATTTGGGGGAATATATGCTATCTCAGGTACCAATCATCTATCATGATGAACAACCTACTCAACCATCGATGACTACATAGGAAAAGGACAAAATTGTTGATGTTGCATAACAAGAGGTTGAGCAACAAGAACTTATGGAGATAGATGATCAAGATAGTCGCCTAGTACTCACCCCATAGGATCAATAAGAGCTTCTCAAGAAAGCTGAGGAAAGTGAAAGGGAACAAAAGGAGAAAAGAGAGAAGGGAATCCTTGAGCGCGAGGTGAGAGATAAACTTGAGGACCTTGTAAAGAAACAACAACAAGAGGAAGAGGCTCCACAACCACCTCCATCACAACATGAAGAACCTAAGGAGTAGCCACAAGTAGAACACCACGATGAAGAAGAAGTACAAGAAGAGGAGCAAGAATAGGTAACACAAAGTTATTCAATGACTGCTCAAGTTACTCCTCAAGGTGGTCAACAAGACTCCAATGTGCCTCAATAGCTGAGTTTTAATTTTGAAACTTAAAGGAAAGTTGTCTTACTTAAAGTAACTCTCCAAGATGTTATTGTTGAAACTCCAAGAAAAAGAAAAAGGGCAAAGACTGTACATCACTTGACAAGGAGTGAATCAAGAGAACCCATGACAAGCATAGCCACCCCAATGTGAAGAAAAGAAGGTGAAGAGTAGTCACCAATTGGTTACCAAGTCTCTTAGGTGAACTTGGGCAAATAAACTATATGGGGAGAGGTTGCTACCTTGGATGCTGCCACAACCACCATAAAGACAAGAATTGGGAAATAATATAAGTCTAAACAGGAAATCAAGGATCAGATAGAACAATACAGGTAGTTGCTCTTAGACTTATCACTTCCACTCAACTCCAGGGCAGTAGACTCACAACCCTCTTCCTCAACTCTCCCTCAACAGGAAGTTAAGGCCCTACATACTATAAAGGAAAAACTACCAAGATACATGGGCTAGTGATTAATTAAGGAAGGCAAAGTTGTTCCTATGGGACACCCTGTATATATACGAGGATGCTGGCCTCCTCAAAAAGGGTAATGATCATCCTATGAACTCAATAGAAAACCTAGTCCCACAAGTTTAAAAATCAACTCAAGGTGTTGAAGAAAATAAAGAACTTAGAAGAAGATGTAATTAAACAAGAGGACCTACTGGGAGGTGAAGATCTAGATTCTATGCAAGATTGCATCTACATATTAGAGTTCAAAAATGACATTATTGATCAATACAGAGCTGAACTATTGAAAAGGAATCCCTCTTTGTTGGAGTTAATGAAGGGATATTAGGAGTATGTAGTCAAGATATTAGGGAAGCATGTGCTTACAACTACATAAGAAAGTTTGCTTGATGAAGAGTCAGTGCTCAAAGAATGGGATTAGTATGTAGCGGAGAATTTTTCTTTAGAGGTAAAGTCTGACACTACGTTGATGGAGAGACACATATATCTCATTTTGCAATATTACAAAGCAACTCAATTGGTGGATAACTTGGTTGACAAGATGGAGGAGTTAAGGGAAAATATTAAAGTCTCCAAGTTTCGAATTGGGTATGTTTCAGATCCACCTCAAGTCTCAATTGAATGTTATCTTAAGTATGTTTCAAATCCACCTCAAGTCTCAATTGAATGTGAACTATCAAAATTTCAAGAAGTAGAATGAGTAAATAAATAGGGAATTGCATGTATATCTCTAGTTATCTCAAGCAAAGGGGAGCAGTTATAATGCATTAGAATAACCAACGATGTCATCTAAGTAAATTGCAGTTTTGAACAACCCACCTAAGGAGAAGTTTAGTCAACATGCATGGCTCCACGACACCTTGAAAGGAGAAACTTGCACCAAAGGAGAAGTATGGCTGCTAGTTCTAGTTAGCAAAAACTTGCTTATGAATAATTTAACTTAGGCTAGAGTGTACTAACTTGCATGTTAACTGTGACTCCTATTTTGTAGTTGATCCTTAGGTGAAATTTATTCTAAGTCTTGGGGATTTTGGATATATAAATGTAACTTTCCGAGTCATTGTAAGGGTCTGAAAATTGAAGATTTGAGGCCATTAGCTATTAATTTCATTTTTTTTATGCAACTTTCTTGAAGTTTTAAGTTCTTTGTAGACAGTTGAACATCTACAGTATCAGTGATTGCTGATGCTTCTTTTCTAAATCAATGCAAGCAATTCATGGACGACATGTTTCATGAGTCGTGTCCTCCGAAATCGGAATTCTTCTCGTGATTTGATATCTTATATCATTTTAGGATAGCATCTAATTGTTTGAGGCGTCATTGTTTAATGAATCATATTGCACATGTTAATGGTGTATGAGGTCTGAAGAATCTTGTGAAAAGTTCATCTTTAAGAATTTAGCTCTGTTTACATGAAGATTGAAGATCTTGCATGTTAGTGGGAAGTTTCACTTGTTGCTATTTTGAAATGTTATTCATAATGTCAAGTTACGTGAATCATTTGTTTCGTTGTACATAATTTGCATATTTATTTTAATTACCTTCTCTTGCAGTCCTGTCTTTTTACTTTATTTCTTTGAGTAGAAGTTAACATTGAGAGCTCCAGCTTATGACAAACAAAGCCCTTGCTTGAGACAAGTCATGTGAATATTGAGTTACCCTTGCATCATTGTGACCCAACAATAGAGACCTTGGAAGGAAGGAAGCCTCACCTCCCTTACCTTTTTCAGGAGGAGCCTAGTTTTTCTTAGCTTGTATTAGGTGTGTCAAAAGGCCCATCAACAAAACACATGTTAAAGTAGATGAAGATTGGAATCAAACTACACAAGAACCTGAGAATTGTTAATCAGAAGGTGCTCCTTGCATTGTAGAAGAAGAAGATGAAGAGAAGGAAGAAAGGAAAACAAAGAAGGATTCAAAGAATGTCCCTAAGACTCTAACAAAGTATGTCAAAAAGAACCATTCAGAAGATTAGATCATTGGTGATAAAAATGAAGGTGTGCATACTAGAAGAAGACTTGTCAAGGCAAGCGAGCAGGTGAATCTTTGTCTTATATCAAAGGTAGAACCCAAAACATTTTTTGATGCTAGCAAGGATGAAGGATGGGTGAAGGCAATGGAAGAAAAACTTGATCAAATTGAGAAGAATTACACATGGGAACTAGTCCCTAGACCATCAAACAAGAATGTTATGGGAACAAAGTGGATGAAGAAGGAGAAGTGACACAAAACAAAGCTAGGTTAGTTTGCAAATGATATTTTCAAGTAAAGATATTGATTTTGAGGAGAATTTTGCTCTAGTGGCTATAATGGGGGTAGTTAGAATGTTTCTTGCATTTACAACTCGCAAAAACATTGACGTGTATCATATGGATGCTAAGTCAGCATTTTTGAATGAAAATTTAGAGGAATAAGTCTACATAGAGCTGCCCGATGACTTTCAATTGACAAAGGATCCAAACATGGTGTGCAGACTTCCAAAGGCATTGCAAGGTCACAAGCAAGCCCCTAGGTCTTGGTATGCAAGATTGGACAAGTACTTACTTTAGCAAAGCTTAGAAAAAGGTACAACAAATAGCAATCTTTACTTTAAGGTTGAGGAAGACAAGATTTTGATAATTGTTGTATATGTTGATGACATTACCTTTGGTGAAATGATGGTGTATGTAAGAAATTTGCAAAAGAAATGTAGGGAGAATTTGAGATTCCAATGATTGGTGAGTTATCTTTATTTCTTGGACTTCAAGCTGCTCAACTAGATGATGGTATCTTAATTTCTCAGGCTAAGTATATTAAAGAGATGTTGAAGAAGTTTGGTATGTAAAATTTTAATATAGTGTGCCCCTATGGCTACTAGTTGTCAATTGAATAAGGATGACGAGTCTTTGAGAGTTGAGAAGACTCTCTATAGGTCTATGATTGGAGGATTGTT
Source organism: Cryptomeria japonica (assembly GCF_030272615.1). NCBI lineage: Eukaryota > Viridiplantae > Streptophyta > Pinopsida > Cupressales > Cupressaceae > Cryptomeria > Cryptomeria japonica. The sequence continues at coordinate 563,025,836 of NC_081411.1, read as the reverse complement.
ATAGTTGACTACTTCTAGACCCGATATTACACATAGTGTGTTTGGTTATCAAATATCAAGCTAATAATCCTAAGCAATCTCATGACTAAGTTGTTAAAATTATATTTAGATATTTAAAAGGTACTCTGAATTATGGTATATGGTTTAAAAAAGATAGTGATTCCTCTTTGAAGATTTATATTGATGTTGATTGGGCTAGTTGTGTGGATGAAAGAAGTACTACTGGTAGTGCATTTTTCTTGGGAGATGGATTGGTTTCCTGGTTTAGTAAGAAATAAGATTCAGAGTATCTTTATCAACAACAAAGGTTGAGTATATTAATGCAGCATACTGCTACACTTAGATGATGTGAATGAAGTAAACAAAGGATGTGAAGATGATGTATATAGCTCATTCCTATTATGTGTGACAATAAAAGTGCTATTAACATTTCAAAGAGTATGATGATGCATTCAAGAACTGAACAAATTTCTATTTGGTATCATTTCCTAAGAGAAAAAGTTGTAGAGAAAAAAGTCAAGTTGGAGCATGTATCCACAAAGGATCAAGTTGCAGATATCTTTACTAAGTCACTTTCAAAGGATACTTTTAACTATCTCAGACATAAGTTAAGAGTTATTGCCCCTCTCTCTAACTAGATGCAAAAGTTGGTGCATCTATCCAGGGAGAGAAATTCAAGGTATATCCTTTATCTCCCGGATTGATGTGATTGTTGCTATCAAGGAGAGTAGATAATTTGTTAGTTACTATTGAAAGGGAAGAATGTAGAAGTATGGAGAGAAATATGCTAAGGAAGAAATCAATCAAAAAGGGTAGGATAGTATACATGAATAAAAAATGCAGAGTTAGGTGAAAACATGTGCCCTTTGTCCTTGATGTCAAAGGGGGGAGAATACATAGAGAGAAAGAATGTGGTGAAAATACAATTTATAGTTGACTATTTTGTTAAAATGAGAGAGGATACTGCAAATAGAGATGTACGAATGAGAGATAATGTAGATGATCTGTATTGCATTAAGTGTATGAGTGTTGTCATCAATGACAAAGGGGGAGATTGTTGGCAATTGTTGTTATTGATGTCAACCTAACAACTTGTGTGGTGTCATTAATGATATGTATGGCATGATGATTGCCAGTATATGGGGAGATTTTTGTCAAATGTTGGTTGTAGATGCTCTGTGTTGTAGATGTTCACCTTCTTGGTGTCTAATGTCATACTCAGTATGATGTGTTGGTGTTGATGATGATGTTGATAATGTGCTTGTTGGCAAAGTTATCATATTAAGATGAGGATTAGATGCCTTGCGATGAGGATTAGATGCATTGAGATGAGGATTAGATGCCTTAAGATGAGGATTAAAAGCATGACAATGATATCATATTGAGATGTGATTACTAAATATTAAGATGAGGATTAGGACTAGGGCAATAAAATGGATATGATTGTGATGATCTTGTATGGTATAGGTTATGATGATTTATGATGTTTCTGGGAAATTTTGGTCTTTGGAAGATTGATGGAACGAGTAATTGCACGAATGTATGCTAAAGGCAGTCTAAAAGAATGCTCTACATTCCTCTACATTTGATGATACTATCTTGCAAATTTGAACATAATATGTATGCTTTGTGGATGTTGTACTCCTATCTTTTTAGGTCCCTTGCATTCTAGTTGATGTGGTTGGTGATTGTAGTTTGTTGGCAGTCTAGTTGTCTTTCAAGATTGATTCAAAAAATGCTTTGCATTTCTCCACATTGATAGTTCTAGTGCTGCAACTTTGAGTACATGATTATAACAGTTGTATTATGTCTTAGTTTAAGTTTCACATGTTGAAGTGCTCTACAAGAGTTGATAATGAAGTTTTATTCACAACTGGGATTACCGACCTTCCAGAATGAAGTGTTTTATATCCATTTATGTTGCACCATTATATTTTAATGTCATAGTAAGAAAAAACTATTTGGGAATGTTGTTGGATGTTCAAGAAAACTCCTTATGTGCTCACATGATGTTGGACGATTTGTTTAGTGTCACATTATGTCTAATGTTAGTTGTTCAAGATAATTGTTTTGGTTTGGCTAACAAATTTTGTTCTCTTACTTGCGGTGTATCCTTGGATCCCTTCACCAACATTGGAGATTGTGATAAGTTGCACTTGGGTCCTACTTTGAGTTGTGGCGATCCACATTGAGCTAATTAATTTAAAATATGTTTTAGGACTGACTGGGTATATGCTACATGGTTTATCTACACATTACGTTGTTGCCTACTTTGGAGGATGTGTGCTAACATGTGTGAAGTTTGGAATTGCTTAGAAAGATGTAAAACGACATTTTAGGTTCTCTCAATCTCTCGGATTGGATCACTTTCACCACAATTGTGCTTGGTGTCTGACTTAATAGGGCTTAAGCTTGCCCGATGTTTGCTAGTTGTTCTAGCCGACCTAATTTATGTTTTCTGATGAAGAAGAGGATATATATGGAAGACTAAATCAGTGTGAACGTGTGGTGTGAGTGTGTAGATCAAAGTGCTTACATGATAATATCAATTGCACAGTATGTGATGTGAAGGCAGAGAAAGTGTATGGTGAATGTTTTGAATTTAGTCGCTTGTGGCAAATATTTAATGGTAGCTTCATGCTTGGAGACTGCTAGAGGTAGTATGTTGAAGGCTTATTTTGATACATATATTCATGTACCTTGCTCGGAGATAGTGAGTCTCCCTAGCAAGTTCTTTGTATCTTGCCATGAAGCAATGCATCTCAACTTGCAAATCCCTTGTATCTTGCTCTGAGATAGTGCACCTCAACCTTCAAGCCCTTCAGGCAACAATGACCTTCCTTGGCAATGTGTCTAAAACAAATATTGTAATCTTGTTCATATATTGTGAGTTAATTCGCACCGTAGTTTTTCTCGATTTAAGTTTTTCAAGTAAAGTTGATGTTCTCTTGTGCATTATGTTCTTTGTTTTATCTTACATTGCTACTGATAAGATTAAGAATTAATTGATATTGATTTATGGTATAAAGTTTAAGTTCGTGACTGATTCACCACCCTTCTCAGTCTTTGGGTATGGTTAACACCTTCCACCCAAAGGGAGGCAACGATCCCTTAACCAACTTTAATAGACCAAGGAGTTCTTGTACACACCACCACAAATGATGTACCAAAAAGGGATACTTCAATTAACAGATTCTAGATGCAATTCATATTGGAGATGATGAGGAAGAGGAAGTTGGAAGGGATGATATTCCAAATACCAATGAAGACTAGCCTGAGTAGAAGAAAGTCTTCCCAAAGGTGTTGCACAAGGAAACTTACCTTAGGTGAATGTAGAGGTTGAATAAACAAATTAGGATGATGAGAAGGATAAGACTAATAGTACAACTACCAACATAGATACACTAAAAAAGGAAAGTGAAGAAGCCTTGCACTCCATGCTTGGTGGAAGGAATACTGATGATGAAGACAATGAAAGAAACGAACATCCTCATACTCCATAGGAACATCAAGATGAAGAAATCTTAGAGGAAGGTCATGGGGAGAAAATTGATCTTGAAGATAAGGGGATTGGACTTCCTAAAGCCCAACATCAAGAGACACTTGAGGAGGTGCCAACAGAACAAGAACGGGAAAAGGATCAAGAGGTTGACAAAGACAAGCCCCTGTTACATGATGAAGTATGGAAGAGAAGCATCATGAAGAAAGAATAGATGATGGAAAAAATGAGGCAAATGACAAAGTAGTTGAGGATCAGCCCAAGGACAATATGGAACAACTACGACAAGATTGAAATGTGTCTAAGGGCTAATGTTTCCTTTGAAATAGTCTTCAGTACTACTCCCATATGGCTGACCCACACTATAAAGAGAAGACAAAGGACATATAAAGAAGTGAAGAAGACTTCACTATCTTGGAGCAAACCTTCAAGACTCTACAACCGACGAGTTGAGCTAAGAAGCTATTTGTGGTTACGACATATGCTTCTAGCTACTAAAAGACCCAAATTGCAATGTCTTTGGTAGACATACCCAAGAACAAAATGGAGATACCAGACTATTAGATACAAGAGATACACTTGGATAAAGAATAAGACTCTAAAGAAGAGTTGAGAGCACAAGTCAAGGAATTCGTGTAAAATTCTTAATTAATTTACTGCATTGGTTAATTTGTACTTGTTGGCAATTGACACTCTATTGGTTGGTTTCACTATGTTGTCATTGATGGCAACATTGTATTGTGTTCCAGCTTCATGTTTTGGTTCTATGGTGTACCGGCAGGCATTTCATAGATACTTCACCGACACCGGTACCGACAGGACAAAGAAATTTCTTTGGTCACCGACAATGCAAGCCAACATGATTTAGTAAAGGGTATTGGTATTGGAGGCTGACATATCTTGGATTCGACATCGACAATTGATTTTAATGTTTATGCATTTATATTATCTGGCCGACATATAATTTGATATTGTAAATATCTTTGTAAGCCGACATAAGGCATGTAAATTTGTATAGGGTATATATAACAGTTTGATAGATCATTTTGTAAGAATCATCATGCAAATATATAATTGGAAGGAGAGACTATAGGAGATGCAAAATATATCAGAGAGATCATGTATGTGAGGATATTTAAGTAAGGGTTATTCTAGTAAAGGGTTTAGGGTTTTAGACCGAAACAAAGAGCTTAAACCAGAACTGTATTTTGGCATAGAAGATGCTATCTTAGCAGTTCAACACTTCTCCGGATTGTAGTTTGGATTTATTTGTAGTCAGTGAGGCTCCTTTTGTGATTGAACAATGTGCTCTAGGCTGTAAGCCTTCCTGCAAGTGCATGCCCCTCATATTTTGTAATCTCTTCATATGGCTAGTGGATTGATATTGTGGGTCACAAATCCCACCGTGGTTTTTCCTCTTTGAGGTTTTCCACGTATAAATCTGTGTGTTATGGTTCTCATTTATGTGATTGGCTAATTTATTGCTTTGCTTCTTTCAATTCTGTATGTACCAGTATTACCGGTTGGGGTATGCATGTTTTAATAAGGCTAAATATTATCATTCTGGTATAACACTGATTCACCCCCCCTCTCAGTGTTATTGGTTTCCAACAATTGGTATCAGAGCCTTGTGCCTCGAAGGAAGTTTAACAACTTGAGGAAGATCCTGAAACCAAAATCCATAAATATGGCTTTGGAGAAACAACTTGAGATGGCACTTGAAGATTATGATGTTGAAAGGTTGAAGAACTTAAAGCTAGAAGATGAATTGAATTCTGCTATGGAATTCATTCTTGTCCTACAAGAAAAGCTATCATCAGTTCAAGCTAGGAGGAAGGAACTTTTATAAAGTTAGGATGATGAAGAGAAAGATGCACTTAAGGAACAATATCAAAAATTGAGTCAGGAGAACATTGTTATGAAAAGTGAAATGCAAGTTATACTTATGAGGATGTCTAAGGAGATTGAGGACATAAAGAAGAAGGAAGAAAATCTTGTTGTATCCCTGAAGAACAAATTTGAAGAATATGGTAGGTTGGTTCATGAGAATGATCTGTTAAGAACTAATTTAGTACAATCCTAGAGTAATGAGCAAGAGCTTGAAAGACAAATGATAACTCTGAGAGAAGATCTAACTACTGCAATTGAGTACAAAGAAAAATTCAAGATTAGCTCAGCATAACTTGATGAGTTATTGAAGAGACAAAGGCAGATTGGAGATTCCATTGGACTTGGATTTGAGCAAGGACAAAGTTCCGGTACTGCTAATGAAGATCAAACCATAAGGCACCAGTAAAGCAATTTAATGCTTATAAATTCAATGGTAGATGTTTTGTTTGCAATAGATTTGGTCACACTAGAACCCTGATTCTGCTCCTGGTAAATGTTCTAAATGCAATAAGTTTGGTCATAAGGCAAAAGATTGTAGAATGAATGTTAAATGCTATGTATGTGGAAAATTTGGACATATGGCTAATCAGTGTAGGTCAAGCAATTTCACTGGTTTTAGCAAAGCAATTCAAAAGAACAATATTACATGTTATGCATGTAATAAGGTTGGACATATTGCTAAGTTTTGTAGAAGCATAAATCCACTGGTTAGTAATGGAGGATCAAATGAGAAAGGAAAAGAGAAGGTTAGTGAAATTTGACAAGATCATACTCAGAGATGGGTTAGAAAGATTGAAGAACAATCATCAGATGGGAATTTCCCAGTTACTTATCCGATAGAAGAGGCTGCTCCTGCATCGACAGGGAGCTCATCCAGTAACTGAGGCAGATGCCTTAGGGGTAGGCAAAATTCATGAAGATGTTGCATATGCCCGGAGAAGAGGTTCTAGAAGATGTTCCAGATATTGGAGATGATAATCCAACATGAATATGTTCTGAGCGAGATCCGACATCTTTCATCGGCAGTCATTTATGCTAATGGAAGATTAGGGTTTTTCTCGAAGATTAAAAGGTCGAATACACTTCATTGTTAACCACCTTGCATTCAGAGCGATTAAGAGCGACTAAGTGTGATCAAGGCAATTCAGAGCAATCAGATTTCTTCTTGAGTGATCTCATTGACATCTGGAAGAATTTGTTGGAGGTTTTCACCGAGAGCGACCAAAAGGTATTTATCTTTAACATGGAAGCGAGATCACCATCTATTCCTATATTTGTTGCAAACTCGATTGCAGTAGACGTCAAGGACCGCCCCAGGCCAATTTTCAAGCGGTATCCACATGTGGCTACCCTAGAAGATTCGGTTGGAGCATTTTCTCACGTTTCGGAGGGAGTTGTCTATGTAGAGGATGTTAGGGCATATATTCACTGTCACATTGAGGACTTGGGAACTTAAAAAATTAAGGGCATGTATATGAGTGAGCTGATGGGAGAATCTGGAAAGATCAAACTCACATTCAAGCATATTGAAGATATAGGGTTTACCAACATTCTGGATATTCTAGAATTTGAGGATGAGATAATTAGATGCGTTCTGAGCAAAGTACATGGGGAATTTATATGGCTAAACAGACCTTAAAAAATCACCAAGGAAGCCATCCAGACAATCACTGGTTTACCATCGGTTGGGAAACAACCAAACAAGAAGGTTTCAAATGATTTTGTGAGAGATCACCAACACAACATCTGACAAACGATCCATGAAAGTGAGCACTATCACCGACATAGACATCAAATTTGGTAGCATGATCATCAGGTATAAGGTAACTCAGTCAAACCGACTGAATTCTGTTTCTAGTTCATGCATTTTGGTTGCACACAAAATGATGAGAGAGAATATAAAATTAGATCCATGCGGTTGGATGCTTGATGAGTTATTGATAAATCTAGGGAAGATTAAGGTTGAAAAGAAGGGTACATTATGATATGGCAACTTGATAGTTTGCCTGATGTTATATTTCCTGAATGATACACCCGGTTCTGGGAAGAGGCAATGGGCTTTTGACATCCCGGTAGGGAGACAATCGAAACAATCAATTGCTGCTTTAGGAAGCCAAAGAGATGATAAGGTATGGGGGTATTTTAAAACATTCCAAAAATCTATGAGGTCTAGGGTAAGGGTACCTGAGCATATTGTAGAAAAATATTCAACCGACATATGCTTTATGGTAAAGAAGGATGAAACACTCATGGAAGCAGTTAAGCCACAAAAAAATTGGATGAAGAAATGGGCTATGAGGTGGATGCACAAATTCTTGATGCCTATGCAAAAATGTTGATTGATGCACCAATAGATGAGGCAGAGAAGCCCTGTGGTGCTGCATGACAAAAAACTCAAGAGGTTGAAACAAAGTTCAACCGGAAGAAAAAAGAGAAACAGGAAGGAAAAAACAAGCAAATTTGTGGAGGTGTCAAAGTACATTCAAGCACTACTTGATGTTGTCCCGGAGAAAGCCAGAAAGAGGAAGGATCTTGTAGTTCATATTGAGCTTGTTATTGCAGAATCAGAATCTGAGGATGACACACTGTTGGCATTTAAGAGGGTTGTTAGCAAGAAAACAGAGGAAACAAAGGCAAAAGCTAAGAAGCAACCCGACACAAAAGAAACCACCTCAAGCTACACCTACAACTACATCCGATATTGCAAAGAGGAAGAAGAATGATGACACTGATTCTGGTAAGGTTCCACCTAAAACTTATGTAGAATTAGTAGATGAAATCACTAAAGATGGCATGTTGAAGAATGTTCAATTTTACTATGATCACTTAGAAGAGGATGAACAAAGAGAGGTAGAGGCAGCAGTCCTATTATACTTGGATATTTATAAAAAAGCCTTATTAGAAATAGAAAATCAAATACCAGCTGAATTGTATAACATGTTAGATGCTAGAAGACTGCCGGCTATGCAAGAGGATAAACATTAAAATTCAAGAGCTATTATCTATATGTGTTACTATTGCTCCTGATGAAATGGAAAAGACACTTGAGGTGGCAGACAAAAAAGTTTTCAATAGCAAGCATATGATAACTAGTCTGATGCTAGGAAGAGTAAATGAAATAATAAAGGAGATTCAAAAAGCATGGGTTAAATTTCTTGAAGAAAACAAAGGATTCTTTACTTCATCCGAAACCAAGACAGACACTGTAGATACCCCGGTTGAAGGAAAAGGAAAGGGGATTATGGGTACTTCACCCACAGTTTTGAAAAATATTAAGATAGTAGAAATTGAACCCCCGGTAAATACAAATGTACAGAAAAATATTGAGATACCGGTTAATACATAGAGTGAACCAGCTAACATTGTACAAGATACTAATAGTGAGGACAATTGTCCCTCGGACACAAATGTACAGGTTGAGGTTACTGTTCCTACAGAGGAACCGACAGTTACACAAACTACACCAAGTGGCGAAGCCACCAGTGCAAATGAGGAAGTTATAAAGGATAAATCTTCAGAAGAGAAGGCAGGGGAATCCAACAGAGAATAGGTTGTTGATCCATCATTATTGTCAATTGACACTTCAAAAGTTAAAAAGAAAAACATCACAACAATGAGTCCCATTGAACTAATGATGATGGAAACACAAAAACTAATGAAGGAGGGATCCACAGATAAAGGGATTATAGATCAATCAATCACTGTTTTACATAGACTGGTCCCAGAGTGTAAGATTGGAAATGAAGCGAGCCCATCCGTCGAGCCCATCCGTCAAGCTTAAGGTAATCACTGAGCATATATCCAAAGACTTTCAATCCTTCCAAGAAATCTCTAACCGACAAGCACTAGAAAGGTTTACTTAGGCTGAGAGAGCTACATTTGATCAAGTAATTGAAACCGAGAAGAAAAAGATTGAGGAGAAGCCGATCCTAATAGAAAATTCTTTGAAACAATGTACAAATATATATAGGGTATGTTGCAACACTGAAATATTTACAACAAATATAGATAAAAAGATAAAAGAAACTCAAGAGAAAATTGCAAGTATAGCTAACTCTTTTGACGGACTAATTTCATCGACTATTTCAATTGATGGTCAAATTTTTATTTTGGAGAACCAAATTTTTGCTCTTGAAAAGGAAAGAGAAAAAATAATTAGAAGAGCTAGAAGTCTGAGAGGCTTGGTGAGTCCCCGATTGGATTCACTCTGTGTACACAAGAAAGAATGCATGGATATGGTGGGAAAGCCCACACTAACAAAGGTAAATGAAAAAGTGTCTTTTGCACATTTATTGAGTGGACTTGTATCTATTTCTGACACATTCAAAACTGACTGGGATACTTATCTGGAGTTACTGGAGAAGGTTTATCCAAAATTTTTGAAATTTGTCAAGCTTCGGTAAGACATTTTTGGGGATATTCATTGTACAATTCTTATTCTTTGACATTCCTTTTTGAATTTTTTGATGGCATTGATGTCAAGGGGGAGTAGTATAGATGTGAAAAAGAATAAAAATAGTTGCATACATTAGGGGGAGTTATGGAGTTTTGGAGATATAGAGTATTTTCCATATTCAGCTCAGGGGGAGCAGAGCAGGATGAAACCGATAGATGAAACCTTGACCATTTTTCACATGAGTGTTGCCATCAATGCCAAAGGAGGAGATTGTCGGCAATTGACGGTCTATTGGTTGGTTTCACTATGTTGTCATTGATGACAACATGGTATTGTGTTTCGGCTTCATGTTTTGGTTCTATGGTGTACCGACAGGGACTTCACAGATACTTCACTAGCACCGGTACCGACAGTACAGAGGAATTTTTTTGGTCACCTGCAATGCAGGCCGACATGATTTAGTAAAGGGTATTGGTATTGGAGATCAACATATCTTGGATCCGGCATCGACAACTGATTATAATGTTTGTGCATTTATATCATCTGGTCGACATATAATTTGACATTGTAAATATCTTTGTAAACCAACATAAGGCATGTAAATTTGTATAGGGTATATAGAACAGTTTGATAGATCATTTTGTAAGAATCATCATGTGAATATATAATCGGAAGGAGAGAATATAAGAGATGCGAAATATATCAGAGAGATCATGTATGTGAGGATATTTATGTAAGGGTTATTCCGGTAAAGGGTTTAGGGTTTCAAACCAGAACAGATAGAGTTTAAACCGGAACTATATTGTGGCATAGAAGATGCTATCTTAGCAATTCAACACCTCTCCGGATTGTGGTCTAGATTTATTTGTAGTCAATGAGGCTCTTTTTGTGATCGATCAGTGTGCTCTAGGCTGTAAGCCTTCCTGCACATGCAGACCCCTCATATTTTGTAATATCTCTTCATATGGCCAGTGGATTGATATTGTGGGTCACAAATTCCACCGTGGTTTTTCCTCTTTGAGGTTTTTCACATATAAATATGTTTTATGGGTCTCATTTATGTGATTGGCTTATTTATTGCTTTACATCTTTCAATTCTATATGTATCGATATACTGATTGGGGTATGCATATTTTAATAAGACTAAATATTATCATTCCGGTATAACATTGATTCACCCCCCCTCTCAGTGTTGTTGGTTTCCAACAGTACTAATGCATTGAATAGCCTTGAAACTTGGAAGTATTTATTATTGTAAGGGAAAAAGGTTAAACCAATGTCACAGTGAAGGGCATTATTCTTATTCACTCTGCACAATATGCATAATAACTAATGGCATTGTAACATCATTTTGCGTTTGGTTAATTACATGATTTTTCTGAACGTTAACACTTTTCCAAGCTAAAAAGCCCATGTATAATAGTCTATCGGCTAATTAACGTAAAATTTATATAATGATATTATGGTCATACTCTTTCGATAATTTATCCAAATTTTACCCATATGGCAGATAATAACATGAGATTTTTGAAAAAATGATTACTGTCCTTTGGATAACTAAACAAGATTTTTTAAATAGTGTAAACGTTAATATAGAGTACAAGTTCATAACTTTTGTATCACATATTGTATTGAATCAAACTTAGGTACAAACATCTCTCTTCTATTGGAACGTGAAATCAGTAACAAAAGATTATGATGTTCAAATTTGCAGGTAGTTGTTTTAATTGGCCAATATGGTATAAACCATGGCTAACTTTGAGTTTATCAGAAATGTATATTGTAACATAGGGGAGCTATATTAAATTGAAAATAAAATTATATAGAGCCATCTGAAGGAATAATTTAAGCTGTGAAACCATAATAAAACTTTTGCAGGATTTTTCCATCAAGCATTTTCAGAAGCCATGGAAAAGTTATGCAAAACATAAGCTAATTTGAAGTCATCATTCATAATTCATGTGATTTACAAGCTAGCTATAACACTTCAATGAATGATAAGATTTGTTCTACTAATAACTATTTTCATTGTGTCCTGTGAATAATTTCCACATGGATAACTGCGAAAAGGAGGTTGGTTCTGAGGCATCACCCACTCCTGAAGCTTTGCTAATCAGAACATGCTTTAGGGTGCAACTACCACAACTCATGTTCTAGCATAATCTACCCTCTAGTAGTACTTTTGCCAAAGGTGTTAAACCCTAAGAGCCCTCTCTAGCTTGTGCTTGTGTTTGTGTTTTTTTTTTTATATTGAATGAAGCAATAAAAAATTACAAAATTGAAACTACAAAGGTGCTGAGAAAAAAAGCATTGTCCAAGAAGAAGCTCCAGCTACATCAGAGTAATGTTATTGTATTGGCTGGACTGCTTGTGTTTGTGTTTCTTCAAAGCATTGTCCAAGAAAAAGCTTCAGCTATGGAAGATTAATGTTATTGTATTGGCTAGACTGCTTGTGTTTGTGTTTGAGCAAGAAAGAGGAAGGGGTAGACGTAAATAGCTGTCCATAAATCAAGTAGAAAAAAGTTCACCCTGTAGACAACCTTCTTTCAGCTGGGTAACAAAGGAACTGGAAGGGACCTTGGAGGAATTTAGGAGTGTCAATGCCTCCAGTTTATGCAACAATATCTTCCTCCACAAATGCTTTGAAAGTTGAAGATAAAATGGTAGATGCTTTAAGTCATTGGTTGGAATATTTAGCAGTTTTATCTGCAAATTTAAGCGATGTGTTTCAGTTCATATATGTGACTAGAATTAGAGTTATAATTTTACTAGCCCATTTAGTAAAGTACTTGTTAGATGTTTCTAACCATGTAATACAAATAACAAGAGCTATTAATAACTGTTCAGAGTCCAGTATTAAAACTAAAAGAGTTTTGGTTTGGGTTCTATAGTGCCACAGAAACATTAAGTTTACATGTTTCTTTTCAACATCAAAAATATCCACATTACAAAACAGGTTCAATCGGGCAAGAGTTCTCGGATTCCTTGAGCAACTTGAAATGCATAGTCCAGCTCCATTTATGTAAAATTAGTGAAGTGATATGAAACATAATGTCGATCCTAGAATTCAACATTGCAGAAAATATCCCCAAACAGAAAAAAATGCCAGACATTTTTAAGCAAATAAAAAACCATATTATAAAACATTTAACATTCATTACAAGATAAACTGCAATAAGTTCCTCCCCTATAAAACCATGCCAACAAACAAAAACAATCAGAAGCATGCAGATATAGTGACTTTTTACAACCACACCTTCCATGTGTGAAATAAAAAGCATTCTGCCTCGCAAACCAAAACAATTTGAAAAATACATTAAAAAACTATTCTCTTCTAAAGAGATGTAGCTTCAAGTTGCTTTTGCACTAACTGAAGGCAGGCTTCCAATGCTTTATATTCACCTAAACCAGAGAAATTCTCAGCCTGACAAAATGCAAAGAACATCAAATTTGTAAGTACAGGTCAAAAGCATAAAATATAATCAGAAATTTGGATACATTTTCCATCCAACTGCAATTATAAAGATCCTACATCTCTATTTCATTTTACACGGATGCTTTCAATCAAAGTAGCAGAGATTCATAGATCTCTATTAAGATGCGAAAGATTACATTATTACAGAGCTACAACTTCCAAGACAATAGTATGATTATCCTAAAATGACCATAAATCTTTTGAATTTTATAAAACATCTAATAACACTTAGGGTTTTTTCAAGTCAAACATGGTTGTTCAGTAGTAGCTTGGTCAACTAGTTGCATTTTCCTAAACTTTTTCTCTCTTCACCCACCGCTTGAATGGAATGTCATGGCAGGCTACAACTACCAAGACGTATGTCTTTCGCAGCTAAAATAAAAAACTAATATGACTGTTAATGCAGATTGCATGTTCACAATATTTTGCTGAGAAACCAATCAATGACATCCAGTCATACTGTTCTGCATGGATCATCTCTGTAAAAACCTTGCTTATCCACCTCAGTGCCTGGCTCTCTTCACGCCAGTCTGATATATATTACAAATGTTTTAAAAAATTCTAATACTTAATAGGTGGAAATAAAATTGTCTTTTCTTTCTACATTTTCATTGGTATCAGTGCATAATTCAAGTTGGTATCTTGAACCTTTTAAGGTGCCCTAACCATAACCCTCCAAATGCAGCCCAAATAGGAAACTAATCCAACAGTTAATGTAAACTTCATGTGCATAGTGTTTTGATAAGAAACCATTCAATCAAATCAAATCGAGTTGTTCTGGATGGATCATTTCAATATATTCTCTGCAAAGACCTTGCTTCTCCACCCCTGCCTAAACTTATTTACTCCAGTCTTACCATATTTTAAAAACTTCAACTACAGGTTAGGTAGACTTGAATTATATTTTCATTAGTGTCAGTACATTATCTTGAACCTTTTAAGGTGGCCTAACCAAAATCCTCCAAATGCAGCTCAAAGAGGAAACTAATCCAACAGTTAATGTAGATTGATTGTGCACAATATTTTGATAAAAAACCATCAATAAAATCAAATAAAGTTGTTCTCGATGGATCATCTCAATATATTCTGAACAAAGACCTTGCTTCTCCACCTCCGTGCCTAAACTTATTTACTCCAGTGTACGATTTATTACTGATATTTTTAAAACTTCAACTATAGATTAGGAAGACTTGGAATTATATTTCCTTGGATTCACCCACCTTGTGGTGGGTGCTGACCACAAGCCTCAAGAGCTGGAAAACAAAAGCTGTTCCCAAAACTTCATCCCCATGCCCCCATCATGAAACGTTGGAGAAATACTGAATATTTTCTGGTGGCCCAGCCAATACTCCCACAGAGAACACTCTTAACAGAGAAGTGCTCCATGCAGGATTTCTGTTGCATGAGCATCCTAGGCATAGGGCAATCGACATCCACAAGACAAAAAATATACATTTTCCTCTTAATTTTGGAAGCATTCCCATTTAAGGAAAGGGGGAGTGTGAAAGGGTCAAGAATTAATGTCCAGGGTTGAAGAAAACCAATCAATTTGTTGGTTTTGAAGTTACAGTAAAGCTCAAAGGGCAATTGGAAGAACTCAGTTCAATTTTGGTAAAGAGAGATCTAATGAAAGACTATCACAAATTTTCAAATCTGTGCTGTTGCTCATGGTTCCTTTGTGTTCCTAAATCTAAATTTGAACTATAGAATTTTATGTCATCATAGTTCATCAAACATTAGTGTTTTCTATTTGAGTTTTGGCTGCATGGACAGGGCTGCCATTAATTTGGCTCCCCATCCTTGACTACATCAAGTACTAGTAGAGCTCATTTTAAAGTCCAATTCAGAAGAAATAGTAAATACCCACCCATGTAGGATTGAAATTAAATATTACAGCGAATAGTGTGTTGTCAACATCCCTTCCAAAAGTGCATCTTGTAGAGGTAGGGTAGCAGTTGCTAATGTAGCAGCGAGACTGGATGAAGCAGTAGACTTAGTAAGAGATGCAAACAAAATTAGAAGTAGTGATATAAAACTGGAGAAGAGGTTTCTCTCGAAAATGATTAGTGATGAGGAAGAAAATTTGACAATAGATGATATTGGAGTTGGCAAGTACAAGAGCAACTGTTGTTGGATGAAGGGGATAATAAGCTAATAAGAGCTGGTTTAAGAAAGGAAAGAGGAAAAAAACAAAGTTCCCAATCTAAAGTCAAAACATAGAATTTTGTGTCTTCATTATGCATCAAGGATAAGTGTATATTCCATTTGGGTTTTGGCTTCAGGACAAGGCTGCCACTAATTTGGCTACCCATCCTTGACTACATCAAGTGGTATCAAAGCTCATTTTCAAGTACATTGAAAAGAAATAACTTCCTATTTGGATTGTAATTAGTTATTACAGCAGCAGATTGTTGGTGACTTGTGTTGTCAAGTTGTCAACATGCCTCCCAGATGAGTGCCTTGTGAAGATAGGGTAAGAATTGCCAATGTGGCAGGGACACACAATAAAGTCGTAGATTCAATAAGAGTTATGCAAGCAAGATTGGATGTTGAAGAAGACTAGGGAAAAGGTGTCATAAAAATAAGATGAGAAATAAGGAATAAGTTACAAAAGATTATTTTCGAGTTGAAAAGTACAAGAGCAACCAGTGTTGGATGAAGGATAGGATAACCTCATTAGAGCTATTTCAAGAATTGGAAGAGGGACAAAAATTGAAGTTGTAAACTTCTCAGTAGTTTGAATCCCAAAGAGCTAATTGTTTGGCTCACAATGATTGAGTACTTTGAATTAAGTTGCAAGCTTCTCAAGTAGTTTGAATCCCAAGGAGTTTGAGGTGATGATTAATCCAAAAAGAGTGAAATTGGCTCAAACCGAGGTGAAAGGTCATGCAACCCTGCTGAGAGAAAGTTTAGACTACAAGAAATATTAAGGGTAAAGAAAGATTCTATTGCAGTTAAATATTTGCCAAGTTGAAAGGCAAATTTTCACTTGATTTCAAGCTGACATTGTTGAAGAAATTGCCAAATCTAAGACGAAGAGCCAAGTATAAAAGATAGAGAGTTCTTTTATAAAATCGGGATACACTCAGGTCTTCATGAGGAAGGCCAAGAAAATGTGCCAGAATATATTAATAGGCTAAAATTATCAAGATGAATTGAACATATCAAAGAAGCTTATCAACCTGCATCAAAAGCCAAGGAAAATTTATAAAGAAGGCAAGTGGCAACAAAATAGCTAGGGGAAGAGGGAGATTTTCATGAAAGAGAAATCAGTCAAATGCTAGAAGAGAACAAAATGGTCATTGATGAGGAGCAAGAATTTTTCACGGTCATTACCGAAGGGAAGAAGGAAGAACATCATAGCCTTCAAGAGGTAGAGCAAAAGATGAGAAATTTCTGGAACTTGTTTCAAATGTTGGAAGCAAAAGCATAGCGCATGTGAGTGCCGACAAGTCCAATATGATGGAAATTAGAGGAATGAAATCAATACTCCCATTACCCAAGCAAAAGAGCAATCAATTGAATGAGCTCAACATATGAAGAAGCTAGAACATGAAGACGCTCTAATGATAGAGACATATGTTAAAACCAACATAGGAAGATAAAGAACCAATTCAAAGAAGAAAGAATTCTGTATCTATAAATAAAAACATCAACGTTGCAAAAGTTATCATTAATCAGCGTTCCACGGAAACGTGTTCCCCCCCCTTTTGGGTCGCGTTTCGGAGACAGGGAAAAGGGGACGTGACGTCTCCTAATGTCCCGCCACCGGCACTGGTGCTCCGCGGAGACAAGGAAACGTCTCCGCGTCTCGCGTCTCCCAAGGAGACGTGGAGACGTCCCCAAGTCTCCTTGGGGGACGTCTAGACGTCTCTTGTCACCCCACGTCAAATGCAATATAAAAAAAAAAAAAAAAAAAAAAAGTTCGATTTTTGGGGGTTGGGGGGTGACCCTAATTTGATGTGGGCCCCACCCCTTCCCCCAAAACAACACAAAACTATCATATTTGATGATTTCACTCACATTTTGAAACACTGATTTTTTTTCCAGCAAGCTGAAGAGGAAGAAAAACTTGTAGAAGTCTGATTGAAGGAGTGAAAAAAATGATTGCAAGTGTGATAGGAGTGAAAAAGAGCAACAAGAGGAGGAAGAAGATTCTACTGCATTTTGGAGAGATTTTTCAAGCACAAGGTAGGGTTTTTCTTGTTTTTTTTTCCTTTTATTTTCTGATTTTCATTTATCGATTCTTTGTTTGTTTAACATTAAACTTGTCTTTTTTTTCTTATTCATCTCAAAATCAGATTTGATGTTGAATCTTGAGGGCAAAATGATGAATGAACCTTCAAGATTCAACATCAAATTTTATTATTTTTTATTTTAATTTTTAAATAATATAAAATTATAAATTGTAAATTTTGTATCTAAAATTGAAATTTCAAATTTGTCTTTCAATTTGTTAAACTAGGCTGATTTTATTTTGTGAAATGCAGTGTCACTTTCACAATAAGCTTCCAAGACATGACTAAGGATGAGATGGAAATCCATTCTCATAGTGAACATGATTCAGAATTTGAACTTGACGATGAGGGGGGTGACCATGGGGCTGATCCTGGAGCCCAATCTAGTTCCATGGCGAGTGCACCAGCTAGAACAAGTTTCCCTTCAGAGTTGTTGGCATAGTATGCTAGGGGTGCTTATGATCCTAAGTCTCCTCTCAAACAGTTTGCTTCAAGAGTACAAGGCACATCACGTTCAGGTGGGGGAACAAGGAAGTGCAAGTGCAACATTTTTGGGGTTGAATGGTTTGGTAGCATCACTAGAGTGAATGCAAACTTTCTTTTTTGGACAGGAAAAGGTGTGGATCATTGTAAGTTTTTGAAGGAAGCTAAAAATATACAGTACAAAATTGAGTTTAACAAGCTTTGGGGTATTCCAGATGACACAAATATTTCAGTCCCTATTACTTTGTTTGCTAGGGCAGCCCTTCAACACAACCATCATGCGTCACATACTTCTCCTCATGCTTCGCAGACGAGGGGAATGATGTTTGGATCTCCATCAACTACCACTTCTAGTGCCATGCTCCAATCACAAGAGGCTAGGGGTGAATAGATGCATGCCAAGTGTTTGATAATTTGTCAAGTAGCTGAAGTTAATATTTTCAGTCATTTGTATGCATGTGAAAAGTCATAAAAAACAGCTGGCATATCATTTCTATGTCATTGTTAGTCAAACTTGCATTCGTAGAAGCATTCAAAAACATCAAGTGCAGCATACAAGACCAAAACAATACAAACAAGAACTCATAACAGCAAGTTTAGGCATTGTCTAAAAAGTTTTTGACAATATTCCTTGAGCCTCTAATCAACAAATTTGGATCAGAGTTAGCAAGGGATCCTACAGTGGTATCCGCAAATGGAAGTATGTGTCCAATTTATGTATCCAGGACCGAGCTGTGACTGAGGGAGATGTAATCAAATTTGCCACATTGCATATTGATGGAGTAGTGAATGATTGGTGGCATAATGGAATGATCACCTTGTAGCATAATCTTATCACCTCATATCAGAAGTTCGCTGATCGGTTGGTTGAGCGTTTTTACAGGAAGGATCCATAATCATATTTCAAGGAACTTGCTCAGTTGAAGCAGGTTGGGAGCTTAGAGAGCTATATTGGAGATTTTCAGCGGTTATCTGTCATGGCTACTAATATTTCTGAGCAGTGATTGATTGTATTATTCATTGAGGGTCTTCTAGAACCTTTGAGAGGTTGGGTTAAAGCTTTTGACCCTCCATTACTGCAAGTAGCCATGAGGAAGGCTAGGAGCATGGAACTTGCAGCCCCGAAAAGCAAGAGCTCACATAAAGATATTCCTTCCACCAGCAATGAGAGTCCTCAACCATTTGTTGATAAGAAAAAAAAAAATGTAACCATGGTGGATGAGGAGACACGGGAAGAGCCAAGAAAGAAGAAACTATGCTTTTGGTGCAAGGAGCCCTACAACAGAGATCATGACTGCCCTTTGAGGCCTAAGGGCAAGGCAAACCGCGTAATGTGGGCTTATTATGAGGATTCAGACATTGAAAATTCAGGTCAGTAGGCTGCAATAGGGGATGATCAGGGTGAAAAAACTACAACAGTTAGATCCAGATGGGAATTTATCTCCTATTGCATTATTTGCAGACGTGCAGGACAAGGTTACTTTCCGATTTAGAGGATCAGTTAGTGGGCAGCGTTGCGTTGCTTTGCTTGACATTGGAGCAACACATGATTTTATTGATGAGGGATTTATGGCCAGATGTAGATTACAAACAGAGGATTTCAATGGTTTTTGATTCAAAGTAGCGGATGGATATACCCTCATGTGCACCAAACGGATAAGTAATCTCACCTTACGACTGAATGATTATAAGTTACAAGCTGATTTTTATGTGGTTAATATGGGTGCAACGGATGTAGTCTTAGCATGAAATGGCTCCAAGACATTGGAATATTTACCCTCAACATACCTAAATTGGAAAGGAAGTTTGAAATGAATAACAAGACTTATGTGTTAAGGGGAATTGCGGATGGGAGCTTGCATTCTATCTCTCTCCATAGAGAGAGGAGAGCAACATGATAGAGCATGGGACCGTTTAGGAGGGGTTCTCGTTTGCTCATGACTCTGGGGATTCAGAATGGTACGATTTGGATCAGCATGGAGGTGTTGTTCAGTTTGTGAACAATCCCTTGTTTGAGATAGATTGTACTTGGTCATGTGATAATCCACTCTTCGAGATAGATGTTGATCCCTCTTATGCCCCCAATCCTGAGGTGAGCATGGATCATAGTGTTTGGAATCCTAGCAGTTGGTGCAAGAGCACCTAGATTTCTTGATGAATTTTCAAAATTTTGGAGTGAATGATCCTCATTGGGTCAATGAGTGAATAAAGGACTATTGAAAGGTCCAAAAGTGTGTTTTGAGGTTGTTTGTAGTTTGATTGTCTTTAGTTTTAACTTATTTTCTCAGTTTTGGCCAATGTGCCTTTGTAAGCCTAAAATGGCATCATATTGCAAAATTGTGTAAAACTCCTTGTAAGGCCTCATAAGGCTTTTGGAAATGTTTATTTGTTGTTAGGAAACCATCCTAGGTGGTCAAGAGTGTGTAGATATGCAAAAGTTGCAAAAATGCATTGTGGAGCAAAAGTTGTCATGTTTGCTTGACAACATTTTGCAACAATGTGAGCAATTTTTGAAAAAATGCTCAAATCAGTAGTTAGAGGACCGATTGGTGGTTGGTTTTGAGTGAGTAGGCATATATAAGGCCTTTCAAAACATTGTAAGAGAGTTGGAAGATCCAAAGAACAAATTCCTCAACAAGCAACTTCTAGCATTTTCTTGTTTTCCACAAAACTTGTCAAATTGCTTATTGCAGTCCGTACTAAATGCATTGATTTCCGTACTGTGCTTTCATGGAGGGCTAGTACTCATTCTTGTAGTGCTTAAGAAGTATTTGTATTCATTCATTGTGCAGGTTTAGTTGGTGCCTTGGAAATCTTTCTTGTTTTCATTGCTCTCGGCCTGAGTAAGGGTTAAAGCCCAAAAGAATGACTTCAACTTGAATTTCCTTTGTGGTTTCACTATGCCCTTTGGGATTCGAGTAATGGAGTCTGTAAATAGTGTAAATATTTCATTTTGTGTCCTGGAAGTTGCTTGGAATCATTTTACCATCATGCCCTAGGCGAGCTTTGCCATAGACCGGCTAGGAGCATGACTGCTATTGCCAATTATTCTTGCAGGGGTGATCTAATCCAATAATGCCAAGTGACTGACATTGAAGTCGGATGTCATACAGTGCTTCAATGTGAGTGTGGGGGTTTGACAGGGTGTGGAGATCAGAAACCCTATTGGAGAAAGCTTCTAAGCCTAAAACCCTTCAAAAGAGCCATTTTGGGGGCCGTACTTGTACAGACAAAACATGCCACCTCATCCCCTATATCCTGAAGAGTGTCCAAATGGGTATCCGGATCACAAAAGCTTTTGGGGGGTCATTTGGAAGTTTTTAGCACAAAAGAGCAAAAACCGTGAAGGGAGGGCTAAAATGGGCTCATAGGGCTACTAGGCCTAGAAAATAGGAATCTATGAAAGCGATAGAGAAATGAAGAGAAGCAAACTTCAAAACCACATGGTAGGAGTTGTCAAACCATCTCAGACTCCTCCTAGTCCCCTACAAGTGAAGGATAAAGAATTAGACATGTTGGTGGTTGGACTTACTCCTGTGAGTCCTAACCTTGATTGAGTAACTAGAGCAAACACATTGGTAGAGAGTTCTCCAAAGGAGTTTGGGGGTTGGTGTTCTTTCAAACAAGGAGAGAAGGGCATAGGACAAACAAGGAAGCCCACAATGAGAACTATTCCTAGTGTCTTAGACAAATTGCACTTCTTTGTGAGAGCCTCCCTATCAGCAATGCATCGGGTTTTCAAACAGGACTAGCAGAGGAGTTTTCAGCGGTGAACATGGTGGGGAGTGCATTCAGTGCACATGTGATGGACAGTTTGTATGACAGCATACCTTGTGCCAAGTTTGGTAGCAACCAAGATCAATGTTATGAGTTGCCTCAACTTGAGATTCTTACTCCAAGGACACAAGATGGCGAGGATGAGTTGATTCAACAGGTTCAACTTGATGTGTCAGTGTTACATGAGTCGTTTGATGACAGCAAGGACATTGCATGGGTCTTCACTTGGGACCCACGTGGAGGAGTCTATTTGCCATCGAGATTGCTTGGGGACAAGCAATTTCAGGAGGGGCGGACTATGATGTCCCCTTCTTGTTGACATCAGTTCTTCAGTGAGGATTAGCCTATCATCCTGACCCTTGTAGGCTAATGAGGATGGTTAGAGGGTCTCTTGAGGATTTGTATCATCTCCAGTGTTTAGAGTGCTTCAGTTTGGTCTTCGTTTGGCATCATTCGGACATCGTTTGCTCTACTTACTATTTTTAGTAAGTCTTGGGATGTTAGAGATGGACCCCTGCTATTTTTAGTAAAGGGGGTATGGTCATATGCAGTTTCCTCATGTCAATCTCTTGTTTAGACGACGTGCACAAATGTTGAGTAATTAAGGAGATATTAAAGTTTATTTGGTTATGAGCTTATATTATAAAGTTATAATATAATTTTATATTATAACTTAAGTGACTTAAGTTGAGGGTCTAGGCATCATAAAAGGGGGCCAAAATATTAATTAATTATTTGCACATAACCCAAGGTCATTATTGCATTTAATGATGCCAATTTAATATTATAACATTTAATGTTATTAAAGTGCTTTATGGGAGAAAATCAAACTTCTTGAGGATTATATATGTTCAACAAGAAGAAGTTCGATTCATTATTATTGTTTGGCATTTTATTTTCATGACTTTGTGGAGAGCAGAGACGAAGGGTTTCAATCTTTATCAAGCATTGGAGAACGGGAAAATCTTCATTGTTGCAGCCATCTGAATTGTGGAAATATCCGGTGAATTTGGCTTTCAGAGGGGACTTCAAACAGGGGTTCCATTGGTGCTAAATCGGTGAAGTTTGAGGGTTGTATCAAGCCAGCTTGAGGGATTAATAGTTGCAGATTGGAGATCTGAGTTAGGTGGTTTTTTTGGCAGCAGTCACCGTCATTTTTGAGCTGCAAATCACTTCCAAATACCTCATCAATACAGCTGCAAGTAGGGTGAATTAGCAGAGGAGGCGATTTTGCAAAGGGAAGCTTTAAAAATTCCTCAAAAATATTAAAAGGTGGCGGCTTAACATTAGGAGCCCAGTGCAACAATTCTGGAGCAAATTGATAGATGATTTCAGCAGCCAGATCATTCATATCAGGTTCAATAATGCTGTAGTAATTGCTTTTTTTGTAAGAAATTCCAAATAAGTCTTCAAACTTTGCATTTCAAGGAAATAGTTTGCGACCATAGCATGATAGTTGAACTTTGAATGATTTTCAGTTTTGAAAGCATAAGTGTTGTTGTATGTTTTGATGCAAATTCTTCATTTGTCAAACCCTATCAAAAAGCACAAAAAAATCAGAAAACCAAAACACAAAAAAACTGCACTTAAAATTCAGTATTTGGAAATCTCCGGCATTGAGGACAAAGGGGTTCACTACAAATTGGAGCCTTGGAAATTTGTTAAGGTGTATGGTAGGAGAGAAACTCAATTAGTAGGATTCAAGATTGGCAAAAGGTATAGTTTTGATATAGCAATTTGACCAATAGAAGCATGACAAAAACCTCTTTTTAGATAGCATATGGGTGTGGTTCAAAGGGTTTTAGGGAATCAAGAGACATCACTCATTCAAGTGGAATAATTTGAAGCAAAGAATATTACAGACTATTTGCAAGAAATACATCAGCAAGTGAAAAAGAAGTTGTAGAAGAACAGTCAAACCTACAAACAATATAGCAATCTCAAGGAGAGAGAGCAAGGGACCAAATTGGAACTCTAATAACGACATAATTGAGGAAATAAAGATTTCCAAACGATGCAACTAACAAATTGAAATGGAAGAAAACTACATCATGCAAGAATTAAAATAAATAAAAAATGACCGACCATGAAATTAAGTTACCTAAGAGAATAGGTATTTCTCCAATTTTTAGTGTAGCAGACATAAATGATTTTTCAAAATAAGTAGATTGTTGTTGATCAAGAGAAATCGACTTTGTAGGTTCTTGATAGAAAGCATCAAGTGTCAGAGAAGAGAGGAATTGACAACATTTTGGATTTTCCAAAATTGTCAAAACTCAAAAAAGAGGGAAAAGAATATTTGGAGTACTTAGTTAAGTGGACAACAAAGGCACCAAAGTACTCCAAATTGTTATAGCACACAAGGATCAACAACTTTAGAAACGCCATTGATAAGGAGTTCTGAATTTGTCAAAAAGATCAAACGAAAAAGGATATTTGGAGTACTTAGTTAAGTGGACGACAAAGGCACCAAAGGATTCCAAATTGTTAAACCAAATAGGGATCAATCACTTCCAATGTGCCATTGAAGGATTTAAATTTGATAAGGAGCTTGTGGTGCCTTTCAGTTACCTAGGGTGTCTAATGTAGAGGTATCCTAGGAAAAGGGAAATCTGCATCTATAAAATAAATAAACATATGAATATATGTATATTCATTATTTCTTTATTTTTATTTTTGGAAGCATTTACATTTTATTGATAAGAGAATGTGAAGGGGGAAATGCAAACGTGTTAATATTGCTACATCCATGGCCCCTATTGATTCAATGCATCAGAATACTCATCATCTTCTAGATACAGCTACTTGGGATTCATATCCATCAAACATTTAAATCCCTTTTTGTGGAGTCTCATATTGTAGATTTGGACAATTCATTTGAGACCATCCATCTACTGTTTGATGACAATTATGGCATAACTATTATCAAATAATCTTTGCCTGTGGATCTTGTTCTTCATCAACTTTCACAAGATTTTGGATTGATATCACCTTCTTCTGACATGTCGACATTTGAACAATTTTCAAAGATATCCATCATGAGACTTTTTCCCTCATCTCTCTTCTTGGAGTTGGAGTTTCTTCTACGAACACCATTGGATCTATTTCTTCCTAAGGGAAGAACTGTAGTTTGCAGGAAGTGAATTGTTTTCTATCTTTAGGTATTCATCAATGGCACAAGAGCTACTTCTTTGTGGGGAGCATTCATAGAATCATCTTTTCTCTCCTATTGGGGGGATATGTTGCAAATTTGTGACAAAAGCAATCCTTAGGGGGTCATGTTGAGTCATCTTTTCTTCCACCATATGTACATGTTACTTCAAATATTTTTCTTCTTTTAAGGGAGTTTTTTCCCATGAGGATCTCCTTTTTTGAGAGTGAGAGATTTATTTGTTTGTATGTGGGTACCTCTCAGGCCTTGTAGTTAGGACCCATCTATGCATCCTTAGTCACAAGGTTCGCCAAACTTCATGTATGAAGTTCAAAGTTCGGTGAACTCTTATTAAATTTGAAAAAATTGCTCAAATTCGCCCTTTAATTTGTACGAAACAGGATTTGGGTGATATTTCATCTTCAAGATTCACAAACAGATCTAATGAAGTATTTGAGACCATTCAAGAGCCATAAACAAAGATAGGAAAGATAAGGGTAGCATTTAAGTAGCTTTCAGGAGAGCACCGTTGAAATATAATGACTAAGAAGCAAAAATGATGTTCATCGCACCTTTCGACGAAAATGAAGTCCATCGCACCATGTGCCCTGGGAGCAAAATGAAGTCCGTCTCCATCATGCCCTACAATGGGAATGAAGTCCGTCTCCATTGTTCTTTGCAACGGAAATGAAGTCTATCTAAAATAGTTGACAAATTAAAGCTAAACATTTTGATTATTAAATGTATGAAATTTAATAATATTGTTTTATTCTTCAATTGAATAAGGTGAAATATTTATATTAATTTTAAATTTCATCGAATATTATTTTGTTTTGATAAACAATACATTAGACTATTTTATTTTATAATATAATTTCATTTCAATTCAATTTAGCATTGTTAAACTATTTTAACAACTTATTGGATTTATTATTTATATATATTTTTTTCAAATTCAAATTGTATAAAGCAAATTTAATGTTGAATTTTTTACCCTTGTCGAACTTCATCTAAATTTTATTGTTGTCGAATTTGAACTCCGATTCGAACCTTGTGACTTAGCATGCATTTATGCAATCATTTATCATTAGTGCATTTTTGCATTTCATCATACTTCCAAAGTTGAACTTAAGGGGGGGTGCTTGATTGAAAAACATAAATTGCCTAATTAATTATAATTATGTCTTTATTCACAATAGCATGCTTAAGCTTACTTAGGTCATGTGTTTTTGTTGTCTCAAGTGTAGGATTAAGACACATGACATGATCTAATTTAATCTTGTCCTATGGTTTTATCTAGGATTTTATCCTCATGCTTATAGCAAGGGTTTCATTGTATATTGTAATAATAATCTTTTTGCCTCTAATAAAGTCAAAAGCTTCATAGAAAATCAACTGCTTTTATTTTGTGTGATAGCGTGCTTTTAACCATAGCAGCAAAAATCATTTGGGGAAAAAATAAGCAAATCAAAAGTATAAGATTTTTTGAGAAAATCTGGAAAAAGTTGGGAAAAAATTGGATTTAAAAAATTTGTAAAAAATCATAGAAAAAGAGACAAAAACTACTTTAAAAAAAAAACATAAGGGCATTTCCATAGCATAGAGATATAGAGAACAATAAAATAAAGAGTTTAACCCATGAATTGTAGAAAATAGATTTTTGTTGTTTATATTCATATCATTGATGTTCTGAACTTTATTGTGTACAAAAATATCAAACATAGGCAAATGTTCACTTAACATTTGAAGAGGGCAGTCATAAAATAGTTGTCTAGGCCTGAGGTCAATTATTAGCTAAGTCGGTGAAGTAACTGAAATCTAAATTTATCAGAAAGTGGTTCAGCCACTGTTAGGAAATTAGTCCTCGTCTGAGAAGGTTAAAATGATTATGGGGCAACATGACATTGGAAAAATGATTATGAAGGCTTATTGGAATCTAATGTGAATTTAAAATTCTTTGAAGTAATATAAAATGCATTTCTTTCTAAAAAATTAGAACAGCAGCAATTCAACTAAATACATGGACAGTAAAGCCCAACAGAGTAGATTTTATTAGTTATTGCAAAGCTTGAAGAACCTACTTGCCGAGGATGCTACTTAGGAGTTTTCATCTTTGCATCTCCATGCTTTCTTGAGGAGTCCTTCCCACACAAGACTATTTTACGTTGATCTTATGATTTGGGATTTAACTATTTCACCCTATGGTTTGATTTCAAATTTATTTATGCTGAATCCTTAGTTACTATTATGTAATCTAGAGCCCGTTACCATTGTACTTCTCTGTTAAAATTAAGTATACTTTTTTAACCCCATAGACATGATATTGGCTGTTAAATTATGAGCACTAAAAGATAGAAATGTACAAGCAAAAAGGCCAGTTTTCCAATTAACATTAAGAATTATTATAGCCCTACCAAAGATACGTTGCCTTTAAAAAGTAATAATGAAGACCATTGTTTACTCTATATAGTTTTCACTGAGAGAAATTATCTTATCCACTTTGTTTCTATATAGCGTCATCAAATGCTTCCATTATACCGTTTTGTAGGCCGATTGCTAGTAGGGTGATTGTGAGGTAAGTTGCTGAAAGAGTAGCTATTATTAAATAAAGAAAGGAAAATAAAGGAAAGGCCTACTTTCAAGAAAGAAAGGCAATGGTTCATCTCTTTGATCCAAACATTTCCCTTTTTGATCAAAATTAAATATGAAACTGAGTCCAAGAAGATAGGGAAGGCTGAAGCAAGAAGGTTAAGTAGTTTTTGTAGGCCCTGCAAAGTATAACAAATGTTTTTTGTTATCCTCTCTTACTCTTCCTTTCTAATGATGTGTCTTGTTGATTTATTTCTAGTGAGGCTCCAATCTGAAACCTTCCAATATAATGAGAGTAAAAACCTAACATGATTTCTTGAAACTTGAAATCTTCGATTTTTTAAAATAGAGCTATGTGCTCTTGTAAACAGAAAAGGCCAGCTAAATAGACGTTTAAATCTGGAATTGATATGCAGATGCAAATTAGGAGAGCAGAAAATGCTATGGTCAACCTCTAACTCTGCTGTAACCTGGCCAATTTGAAAGTTACAATTAATAAATTTTGATTTTGTTTCTCTGAACTGTAAAGGAGACCTTTCTAAAAGATCAAATGGCACAACTCTAGGAATTCAAACAAATCAATACAAAACTTTATTTGACGTCACTATAGCATTCACAGACAATGTAAAGACTCTAGAGTAACAATTAAATCTTAGTTATCTTTTTTAAACATATTTGGTTGCTACGCCTTCGATAACTTCTACTGTTGTATCTGAAATCCATCACAGTTTTGCTGAAGATGACATCCAGCCAAGTCCATTGCAGGCTGCTGAAAGACATTGCACAACCACCTTTTATCATTTTTTTGGCACATTTCAAGGTTTCATGTGCCGTGGGAAAGGGACACAATTTTTCACCAAATTAATAGTGATTTTCAATGATTCATCACAATTTAAATTGTTATAAATCATTGACCAGAAGTCAATGACTTTTACTATAAATCGGAGAAAAAAATGAGATGTCCGATTTTTTGGAAATCATGATTAACTGGGATTTTTTTCCAGATTTTTGCTTCTATGGTTTTAACTGCAGATGACACTTGGTGTGCTGTGGGAGTTGAATTATCAACTCCAACAAAAAGGTTAAGGATCAATAAAAACCAAAGTTCCCAGACTCGGACTCGGCAAGGCCGACTCGACTTGTGACTCGGCAAAATTAAAAAAACCCTTGAAATAGAAGCTAATTTGATCACATACATATACATACATCCATCACGTGTAGAAATGTAAATTGTAGCTGAAGGAAATAGAAAACATAGATATATAGAGTTATAAATGTATATAAAATCCATGACATCAAATGTTCCCAAACATATATGTAACTGTAAACAAAAGCAAGTCTATGGCTTAGGCTCTAGCTCATCCTTAGCCTCAGCCTCGGAGTAGTCTATCTGCCTCCTACAAAGGCATCTAAGGTAGGTCCTGGATGACTGAGTAGCCATAGTCTCCACCTGTGAGGTGCTACAACGATCAACATCAGTTGTGCCTGTGCCGGATCGTGCTCTATCCTCCTCCTCTACCATAGCCACAACCTCAGCCTCTTTGTCTGCCTGGTCAACCCACTCATGGTCCTCCTCAGTGAAGACAAGATCGGTAGACTTAGTGATCCACTCAGACTCTGGATCAATCTCCGCTAGAGTGATCAGAGAGGAGTCAGTGTCCAAAATCTGTCTAGTCCTAAGACGGAGGTTGCTCTTCTTCCCTGCTGGTTGCAAACCTATGGCCTCTTGTTTTCCTTCCTCTCTCTCACTTTTCCTCTCTTCTTCTCACAACTAGCAATCAGAAGACCTTTTAGGGTTAAACGAAAAAGAAATACAAAAAAAACATGTCAAAAAGCTTTTGTGTTTTTGTTTTTTTTTGCAAGTCAAAACGTGACTTGCCGCAGCGCGAGTCTTGGAGCTCAGACTTGGCGATTTTGTCCATAACTCGCACGACTCGTGAGTCATGCAAGTTATGCAAAAAACTCGCCGAGTCCGAGTCACGAGCTACCAAAATTCGCCAAACTTCACTCGACTCGCCAACTCGCTTGACTCGTGGTGAGTTTTGTTACTCTGATAAAAACCAATCAATTCATTAACTTTTTAGTTACTATTATAAAATGGATTAAAATCTTAGGGGGTTCCTAAAAGCCAGTTCAGATTTAAGTATAATATCTGAAACAGATTTGAAAGCCACAATTTTATTTTGAATCAGTGCAAATTCAACTATGCGGATAGCAAAATTTTCAACTAATCAAGTTCTACTTGGATTCAGCTGATGTCAACTCTCAAATGTTAGAAATGCTGAGAAAATTGCATGAATGTGGGCTCAAATTGGCTCCAAAATATAATAAGATTATATTATTCATTTATCTGAACTTTAACTTACAAAGTTAATAGATCATTACAATACGAGTTGGTACAACTGACAATGCTTGGATGCAGGAAAAGAATATAAAGTCAGATATTACAAAATACTGACAAAAGGGTGTCAGTTGACATCGTTGAAAAACTCAGGCAATAACTCAACTGACCCAAAATTTTCAATCACTTGGGACTCAACGAAAAACTAAACAATAACTTGGGGATAATTTTCTAACATAGAAGTTACAAATTATAATTTTAATGTTCGTAATCTATTTGCAGATGTTACATAGTTTTCAGAAAACTGGAAATTAACCAAAACTCTAGCAAAATGGGAAAAAAAGGTAAATCAAACAAGCCTAGCAGACTAACAGTAAATAAATTACTGAAAGACCTAACAATATTCTAATTACCAAAAACCTGTCCTCAGTTGTTGTGTAACATGTTTTTTGCTATTGCACAACAAGTCAATTACAATCATCACTGAAGTTTTCAATACGTAGAAGCAATTCTTAGGGAAATATTCAATAAGAAAAATATTAATGCTAGTAGATTTCCACAATCCATGTGATTAGCATGAGCAGCTTCTGGATTCGATTGGGTGAATGTTTTTTTCACACAATCACACAATCGAATCCAGAAGCTGCTCATACTAATAAGAAAAATATTATCCCCTACAATTCGGTTCTGTTTTTAAAATGCTTTAACACCAAAGTTATGTTTGAGTTTTTGAGCCATATAATTAGGTGGGAGATGAAATCTTCCTGTTTACTCTATTTTCACTTCGATTAGAAAATTCAGTTGGGCATGAAATTATATCAGGAAGGTAGTCACATGTCAAGGGCTTACCATTTGATATAGCTGCTCATCCTTTGTCCTTGCTTCCATATGTTAGTTTTTTCATATCCCCAATTCACAAGATGTTCATTTAAGTTTTATTTTACTGAGAGTTTCCCTTTTTCTTGAAACCTCTAATAAATCATCTGGAGTAGAGAACCAAATAGAAGTCTTGAGCATTATTGACTGTTCTGAGAATGTCTCGAGGGTGTCTCCTGAAATCCTAATACTTCTAAGTAATCCATTTACCAAGCTGAAGAAGTTCTTTGCTTCAACTTGAAGCAGAGTTCAACATTCAGAAATGCCTTAATAAAATTACTTTAGAAATTTTAAACAGTAGATTACAGAATGTTCTGTCTCGCATAACTCTTGTTGTCTATGATATTATAGAATGAATAATGTTCTTATATTATGCACATTATCTCAAGAATAAATTTTTTATGATGCAATCCAACAAGACAGAATGTATCTTCAATCATCATATTCTGCAAACTATGGTAATTTGTTATAAATATAATTATGCCTCAAGCAAGAGTTAGGTTTATGAACCAATTGTACATGATTGGCAAATGAAATTTGCTTATAGACTACATCAATCAAAGCATAACAACTACATACATTAACATAGGTTGAGTTTAATAGACATGAATGAAAAACCACTCCAAAAAGAAGAGTGATACCACCCACATAAAAAACTATTGATGACGAATTTAGCACATCATCAAAGTATGCTACTATAGTTCAAAATTCAGTAATCTTCTTCCTAAATATTTAATTGTTAAAATCTGTACAAATGGTACCTGTTTGATGGCATTCCTTAAGTGCATTTGTGCTGTATTAAGTTCACGCTTGCTGCTTGTGGAAGATGCAATATCTATGTATAACTCACAGAGCTGCAATGAAGCACGAGCAAACTTTTTGAAACAATCCTCATTGTTCTTCAACTCAGATCCCTGATTTTAAAACCAAATAAAAATAAGATTAGGCTGCTCTGCTACTTCCATGAAAATCAAAGATAAATTGAATGTCATGCATATATAGCCACAGGATGGTCTATGGAAAAACACATCGATAATTAAAAAGGATATCAAGCATTCAAAATTCAGAAAATTTTCTCGAGGCTTGGGTCTGATGAACAGTTCACGCTCCTACATAATATGATAATTGTGAAATGAGTGAATTGCAGCCAAACCTGTAACACCTCAAGCACCATGAGAAAAGGTTGAGTAAATCCCCTGCTAAATCCTTGAGGTAAGAAACAATGCATTCCTATCAACAAACAACTACATCCTTCATACCTGGCACTAGCATGATTCAACTCCTGATACAATAATTCAACTTGCTGAGCATATTATTTTCCCTTCATGTCCAAGACAATTTCATGTGGGATCTCCTTAGTTCAATCACATTCAATGGATGCTAAACAACTAAGCTTGTTACCAACCTTCACTTCACATTCAAGCAAGTATTGACACCCTTATCATTGCTCATCACTATAGTGCCATCAAATTAGAATAGAAAAAGTGCATTTATTTCTGAGATACACAGAGACATGTCACGACCCCATAGCCTCGTCCTAAGTCACCACATTCGCCGAATTTAAATCATGAAGTTCAAAATTCGGTGGATTTGAAAACATTAAAAAAAATTCATTGAAATTTGCCATATATTCGGTAGGGTAAAGGGAAACATTTGTGCTAATAAAATATATTTTAAAAAACATCTAGACTACGATGCCAGAAGAAAGCTCTGTTGAAGGAAGAGAAACCTTTGCCGATTGCCTTCTGCTACTTGGGAGTTTAGTGGTGCCCACGAAACTCCTATGCATCCATTTTACGACCGACTTGGCTTTTTCAGGGCTTTTCACAAAGAGGCTTACTAGTTTTTTAAGTTTCGTTCTTATTTTAATTTTTTTCTTTTTCCAATTAAATTAAAATTATTTATACTTTATGTTTTACATCACGTCAATTTGTTATATAATTTTGTTTATTATTCAATCTGTTATAACTTAATATTTTAAAATATTTATATTAAACAAGACAAAGGAAGGAAGGTTGAAACTAAACTTTGATGGACCGTCCAGGGGTAGCCCAAGATTATCGAGAGCAGGTTTTATCATTAGAGCTCATAGAGGAAATTTATAATGGGCAGGCTCAATCAAACTACAAGAAGGAACAAACAATGAGCCTGAATATGCAGCATTACAATTGGGAATACAGACATGCATTGATATCTCAGATTTAGATATTGAAGGAGACTCCCATGTAATCATTAATGCAATAACTAAACATTCATCACCGAGTTGGAAGGCAACTCAATGGATTGAGAACATCACCCAACTCTTAAATCTAATTCCAAATTATTCCATAGCACACACATATCGGGAAGCAAACACAATGGCGGATCTATTAGCCAATTGTGCTAACTGCTATAGACCAAGCCCAAACATCAATCATCTCAAATGAAGTACAAGATTCACAGGGATTAAATCAATTGATTACAAGAGATATATCATATGCAACTTTAGTAGGAAAAAATAGAGAAGCACTACAAAATAGAGTATGAATGGTAGACAGCAACCAAATCAGAACAGTGTTGATGCGTGTTTTATGCAAATATGAACACAGAATAAAATACCAAAGTATTTTACCCCCCTCTTGAACAAAATCATTTCAGATGCTAAATATCTGATCAACTAAGACGATTCCAAGGTTTCTACCGTCAATTGTTGACATGTGGGTAACTAAGGTAAATCTCATAGAGGTTCAAATTATCACCATCAAAGAAATGCATACCAATGGACGTGCAATAATTGAAGTTCAATTTTAAATTCCAGTTGACCACACAAGGCAATCTTACAATTAGCAAGAAGCTAGTGGTATGGACTAAATGGATTCCACACAAATGCATTCAACACTTCTTTCATTCAATCTAAAAAACTTAAAACAAATTCTAATATAAATTATATTCTAAACTTGGAGGCAATGAGAACCACAAATGCATACAACACTTAAACAAAATCACCAAACTTCAATGATTGTATTCAAATTTGTAGCATATAGGCGACAATTCTCAAAAATCTCTCTTTTACAAATGAGAAGCAATGAGGTATATATAGAGTCTCCAAAGAAATGAATGGCCAAGATTCATTTAAAATCAAGGGCCAAGATCATGCCAACATAACCCTAAGTTTGCCCTAATCAGGGCTTACATCAAAAAAGGAATCACCAACATGTGATCCAATGGAATGACGCCTAATCATCAAATAGGGAATCTTCTAGAACATTCTGACTTGCATTCCTCTCTCTAACAACATATTCCAGAAATTTGGCCAAAACTGAATCTAGCTCCTCCATGGTGACACTAGGCAAAGCCTCCTGTTGTGCATCCATCACATCCAATGCATCCGAACAAGCATCAAGAATATTCTCCCAATCTGGCATAAGCCTTTGTAAACTATGGATGTGGATCAGTAGGGAAACTAAATCATCAATCTGATTCTTCTTCAAAGAATCCAACTAACTGAAATACATGAACTTCATCTTATTTCTCAATTCTTCTAAGTGTAGACCATTGGAAGCACAATTCTTCAATGGATGAAAGGATTTTGGATTGAATCTCTTGGATTGATCCTTCATCTCTGCACAATCTTTCCTCGCATGCTCATAAGTAGACTTCTGCATGGCCAATGAACAATACCATCTCTGAAAATCATAAATATCTCTCACATACAACTCCCTCATGGATAATTGTGGGCTTCGGAACTCGCTTCAACACCTTGAGGCGAGGAATTGTCTTCTCCTGTACCGGCTGGAAATCATCCCACACTCCCTCCAAATTTTGTATCCTGAACATGAGCATTGATGATTTGTGAAATGCTTGGACAAACTAAGTTAGGAAATCATCCGCCTATTTTGTAACATCTTCAATCCACTTTCCTAATTTTGTATGTGTATTTCTCGTTGCCTAATGATCAAAGTGAAATCCACGATCAACTGCAATAGATGAGACAAAAGTGGGATCTTCACACCTATGGGAGCTCATCCCTGCAATAAATTCCTTAAGCTTCATATTTTCATCCTTATACATATTCTCCTTCACATTCTCCCTATCCAATAGTGCCTTGATTGCCTGGACTGTATCATCAAGTTTCTGGAACTCTTGCTTCTTTGTAGTTCGTCCAAGGGCAATCGAAGTAATTTGATAATCCATGGGAGTGGCCACATCTTTGGTCACATCACCCATCGGGATAGTCACTTGTGCAATTCGCACACCTGCTTCATTTCTAACAACATTGGAAAATATCTTAGCTTTCTTCTGCTCTTTCTCTTTGTTTGTCCTTGCTAAGACATCATCAATATTCTCAATAGATTGCACCCCTATCATCTTGCTTTTCTCCATGCTCTGTAGTAACCAATCTAGAATGGTGGAAATTCCCATTGCATCATCAAGACACATCTCTCGATCTAATCCTCTTAATGTTGAGATGACATCATCCTCCTCCTCCTTATCCCTAGTCAAATCAAACACATTATTGCCCAAACTTACATTCAAATGGACTGTGGGAGATCTTGGTTGCTCTTCATCCTCATTCGGTGGTGCCGACTGTGCTATAGCCTGTAATTCTTGAATATTTTCCGGCAAGGTCTCCGTATTGGAACATTGTTCAAACTCTTTACTCTTCTCTAGCATTCCAATTTCCTTTACTGATGAGGAATTGGTGGTCGATAAAGGAGTGCTAGGCTTATTCTTCTTCTTCTTCTTTAATTGTTGACTAACTGTCTCCTTCCCCTTCATTTTAGATTCTCCAGGCATACCCTTCGTTCTTTTGCGAGCATGACTCTCCTCATCTGCATGTATCCTTATATTTGTAGGTGTTCTCTCATCATAATCAAGAGAAGGCTCCACTTGTCTCATTTTTTCATAGGTGAGGGTGACACCCATTTCTATCAATTTGTTCACATATTTGTCCACCCATTACCTGGAGAAATAATTAACTTCTCTCATAAGGTCATTCAAATCCACAAACCTCAAGCTGTGTCCAAATAGTTCTTCACCCCCTCCTCTCTTTTCAGTTTTCCTCTTCTTGCTTGCACAAGTAAATTGTAAAAAAATCAAAATTCAAATGGGCAAGCATTTTAGGGTATTTAAGAGTGAATATTTAGGTTGAACAGCTTAGCATCCTTGGAATGTAAAGAAGGTGGAATGTCCCCAAAAGAAAAATAGATATGGAGCAGATAAGGGTGAGGGGGCAAAGTCCTTGTCCCCACATTCCCAGAATGTTCCTAAACAGAAATCATGTTTGTTTAGCCCCAGGGATGTAACTGTCATCATCTGACATTGGAAAAAAAAAGAGAAAAATCCACAAACTACAATAGAGTAGCATTTTCAGCTCCCTCAATTCCTATAGATGGGTATATGTCTGTAATTGATTGCACTGAAATTATATTATTCATGCACTAATATTTTAATTCATCCATACCAAATCACAGCACTTGTATCCTCCGTGCTGGGTTAATAATATTAAATTGTACTAATATTAATTGTATTAGTAGTATTAATATTGAATTATATTAGCAATATTAGATTGTACTAGCAGTATCAATATTGAATTGTATTAATTAGATTTTATTAGTAATGTTAATTGTTTTAACCATACTAAATTATAGCAATAATACTAGACAGCATCTTATGAAATCATTACCAATCTTCACATTCATTCGGTAGAGTTTTCCCAGTGAATATGACTGCTGACCTCTTCTTTCTCCCGTATTCTCCTCTCTTACTATTTCCGTGTGTTAGTAAGTGTTGAGACATGGACCAGCTAGGACTCGAACCTAGGACCTTCCATACACTGCTGGAGTGCTCTACCACTGAGCTACTAGCCCCTCTTGGACCAGTCCATCGTCGGTCCGGGTGTGGCTTATTTCCAACACCAACAGTAAGATTGGCTGTGCTGTGTGATGACTGATGATAACAGTCAGACTTCCTTCCCTTCCTTAAAATTCCCGTATTCTCTTCTACTTACTTCCCGTGTGTGTCCTGCTGGAGGAAGGTGGTCAAAGGTATTTAATTTCTTTGACTGGATACGACCCTTCCTAAAGTATATGACTCCCCCTTGAGTCGTGCCTTTTCTAATTAAAATTTGTTATTCTTAAACACAGCCTAATGTATTGGTAATTTGATCGGTGCTTTTCTAATAAACAAGTTTTGATATAGGTAATGCACATATATTAATAATAATTTGTGTATAATAATTTTTAATATTAACTTGTGAATAATAATAATCTTTGTCTATATGAGCTTCTGGATTTGATTGTGAGCTTTTTTGCATCAACATACTATATAGACGTACTAATGGATTGTGGAAATCTACTCATATTGAATAATAATCTTTTTAATAATAATGTACTGAAATGTTTGAAGTAATCCATACAGTATATCAGTCTATATATATATATATAAGGGACATTACAGTGAAGGACTGACAAAGGGTTGAAAAGTAATATAAAGTTTATAGATTATAATTTTGCATTTAAATTTGATATTAAATCTATTAACTACAAGTATTTTATTTTTTGCAAATTACGAGTACATATAAGGTCGTAACCAGTCATATTGAACCTTGGGAAAAACAATCCACCAAATGGTGAGCCCGAACCCTAAATCCCAGACCTGTAACTTAGCTAATTAAGGGTGCTTCTTTAGGTGTGCTGTTTGACTTTCCACTTTTTTGAGGTATAGGTTTCCCCTAATAATTATATTCCAGGCCATAAATGAAAAAGAAATACATATTTTGGGATTATAAAATGAATTTCTTCCACTTCCTTCTAGTACAAAATATACTTGTTTTCATTTGGGCAAGAGTAATACCTGGTAAGCCCTGACTTGCTTCAAGAGAGATTCTGAGCATGTAACCAAGTTCCCCTTGAATTTGTGGAATCGAGCAAACAAACCCCATATGTCCCCCCCACCTTCACCACTTCGTACTATCTGAAACCATATGAAAAACTGATCAAGCAAAGTGAAACATCCTTACAATATCAAGCTCATTGTCAATCTCTCTCACTTTAACCTAAACATTATATTTCAGAGTAAATTAGCAGTTAACACCATCAATTTTTTTTTATTATATACTCCTTCAAACCTGCTGTAGTATTCTTCCAATTAGATCCACCATTTGCTCTTCTTCAAAAGAATACTTGATGCCACCATAATTCTCCTTGTCAACTGACCCAGTGCCCATGGTATCATTTTGCTTGTCTGTACTCTGGCCATTAGTTGTTTTGTTTGACTGAATCTCATTCATATAATTGCTGCATTGAAGATTCTTTTCAGGACCATTGGCAGCAATACCCAGAGATCCATCCGGTGCATTTCTGGATTCCATTTCTTCCACCAACTTTGAGAGCAAATCTATATCTACACGTTTGTTATTAGTCAAATCTAACACCATTTTTATTGCTTCCAATGCCTGCACAAAATCCAGCATTATACAATACACTATCACAGATCATTTTATTTGCATATAGAAGAGTTCAAAATAACTATTTTTCAGAAGCATTCAATTTAATATGATTTTATGCCCCTCAAAGGAACCTTCAATCGCCAAATTATACATCGCCATTCAAGAGAATAATCAAAATCAATAACCACTGTACTCTATATTTACCTTTGGTGCATTCAGTCAATACATTGACAAATTCAAAATAATATTCCATATAAAGAAAATAACCATGCATACATCCATACTTACATAATCACATACACTCCACTTCCAGATAAAACATCTACCCTACCCAATATGTACACAGATTAGACGATTGCTGGATACAGCTTTAATAAGTATTTAGATCATATACATATCAAGACAGTCTGGATATGTTCTATAAGACATAAAAACTCTAGAGTATCCAACAAAGCTAAAAAGGAAAGAAGTCTTCACATAAAAAGAAAAGAAACTATATAGAAGTTAGAAAGAAAAAGTGTCTATTTTCACCCATACCATAATCTTTGAAAACATATTTGGTTG
This sequence comes from Cryptomeria japonica, assembly GCF_030272615.1. NCBI lineage: Eukaryota > Viridiplantae > Streptophyta > Pinopsida > Cupressales > Cupressaceae > Cryptomeria > Cryptomeria japonica. Next base: position 562,987,128 of record NC_081411.1, on the reverse strand, counting down.
GTTTAGACTGCTTTATGCTACAAGGAACTGTAGAATTTTTCTTCTTTGAGTTATTAATACATATAAGCTGCTATATCTTCCTTATTATAACCTGATACTAATGAAAATTCATTCTTTTAAGATATATTTCAAAAGATGGTTTTCAAAGTTTTCACTGTTTAATAATTTTGCAGGATCACATATTGACATCCAAGATCTATCATATGATTGGTTTTTGAAAACTTGAAATGTTCATAAAGGATATTGACCTCTTATCTTTGTTCATGCAACTTATATAAGAGAACCATCACATCACATCACAAAATGTATTGGTTGGTTACTGTTGTCACAAATGTTTGCACCTTGCCAAGCTATCAACCCAGCAACCTTGTGAAACATGGAAACAACCCCGAATTATGGAACCTTGCGCAAGGGTTTAAATCTCTAGATAAGGCCAGCTTCCTTCCTAATCCAGGTGCAGATGTTCAACCAACCCAACACTTCAAATCCAACTTCTAAACCTACTCTAACAGCTTGTAGGAGAAAAGAGGCGAGAAAATGCAAAAAAATAAAGAGGTGATGCACCAAGATGAGAGATATCTCTCTCCCAATCCCGGAATGACACAAAGAATCAATCAAATACCCTAGAGATGCACACATTTCAATTGCATGGATGACACCAGAAACGTGTACAGAGCTTAGGATTTGTTGAATGTCAAAAGGGAAGAAGGTTTCCCACAAGTCATACTCCGAAACAAATTAACACAGCATATATGTGAGAGAAAGCCACAAAACATGCACTTATCATGAAGGTAAGAAAACATACACAGCATGCATAAGTTGAAGAGAGGCAATAATGATTATTTTGATTCATTCTTAGGCCAACGGCCAAACTTACAATTGCAGAAATGCAAGAAATATAAGTCTTCAAGAGAAGTGAAAGAGCAGAAGATAGCTCAAACTAGCAGGGAGAGAACCCTTTACAATGAGGCCTCAGAGCCTATTTATAGCAAACTGGTTGCAAAGAAGAAATCAACGGTCGAAGATGAGAAATCCTTGACTTTGGTATGTACAAGAGAATGTCTGTCCGAGAAGATAGGGAAGTGGCTGGATCTTACATGATGGTGCATGCAAGAAACCTAACCATACCCTAACAAGGCAATCCCAAGAAGGAAGTACTTCTAGAAGGTGAATTACATGACAATCAAAGTTCAAAACATGCAAACTTGACATGAAGATCATCAAGCAACCATAAATCGGCATGGCCCTAGACTCCACTTGATGGCAATCCTACAAAATGCATTAAATGCATCCCTGTAGCTCCATAAATGAAAATAGACAAGTTGCAAGAGTTGGTGGAGCATTAAGATCCTTGAGTGTCAGTCATTCTATCTGGAAGTGTTGTTAGTCATCGGAGATTGGGCATCGGGCCTTCAGGAAACTGTCACTAATAATGAGGAGTTGAGAACCCCGAAGTCCGAAAGATTGAAGGGACAAAAGGGAGGCGGGAGAAGGATATTGGGTTTCAAGATTCGGGTAAATGGTCTAACTCTTACCAAAAGAGAAAGAGTTAGACCAGTTCCCCGAAGTCCAAAATCCGAAAGGTGAAATCCAAAAAGGAAAAGATTTCAGATTTTGGGGTTCGGGGAAATAGTCTAATGCTTACCAAAAGGGTAAGGGTTAGACCAGTTCCCCAAAATCCAAAAAGGAAGAGATTTTGGATTTTGAGGTTCGGGGAAATAGTCTAAAGCTTACCAAAAGAGTAAGGGTTAGACCAGTTCCCAAAAAACCAAAATTTGACAAAGGAAGGGATTTTGGAATTCGGGGTTTGGGGAAACAACCTAACGCTTACCAAAAGATTAAGTGTTAGACCAATTCCCTGAATTCCAAAATCCGACAAAGGGATTTTGGATTTCAAGGTTTGAGGAAATAGTCTAACAAGGTTAGACTAGTTCCCTGAAATCCGACATCTGACAAAGGGAGGGATTTTTCGATTTCAGGGTTCGGGGAAACAATGTAACACTTACCAAAAAAGTAAGTGTTGGACCAGTTCCCCAAAATCCGAAAATCGACAAAGGAAAGGAGAGTTGGTCAATGGACCTTGAGGTATTGAAGGCACTATGCAAGGATAGAGGGAGAATTCCCGAAGTCCACCTCATGGCAAAATAACACTTAAGAATTTTCTTGATTCCCTGACTTAGCGCTTGATCAACTGGGGCAGAACTGGTCGATGGAACATATCTCTGATTGGTTCTCATTGATGGACCAAGGGTGTCATAAAATGACAACAGTTACAAAGCTCCTCCCTTTCCACAAGAAACTCATCTTTATTAAAACTATATTGAAGGAATGGAACAAGAACCATTTCAGTAATACATTTGAGAAAAAGCATAGGATAGAGATTGAGTTAGCATATTTTAGTGAGAAATTCATTCAAGATGGAATGGGAGTGGAGGATTATCACATGGAGAAATCTCTGCAGGGGAGTATGTGGAGATTTTGAGGGAGGAGATCTTTTGGTGCCAAAAGTCCAAAGAATATTGGCTTAAGGATGGGGTCAAAACACAAAAAGAATTCACTACTCTACTATTACATACAAAAGCAAAAATCAGATCAATGAAATTAAGGATGAAAATGGAGTCCCTCGATTGTTGACAAAAGAGATTGGTGATGAGGCCATCAATTTTTTTCACTCTTTTGAATAGGCAAGTTGTAGTTGATGGTGTTGTGAGAGCAGAAGTTCTTGGTAACATCTCGCCGCTGATTGATAATGCTCTAAATGAACAACTTATGCGTCCAATCTTGGAAAGGGAAGTCAAGATAACAACATTCCAACTCAGCCCAAACAAGGCCCTAGGGCCAGATGGAATTTTTGCTTGTTTTCACAACACTTTTGGTGCCTAGTCAAAGGGGACATTGATGTTGTGATAGAGCAATTGAGACTCAACGGTTCCATGTTGAAAGACTTAAACAATACCTTTATTGCCCACATTCCAAAGAATGCAAAAATGAAAGTGATGGGGTATTTCCCCGCTATCTCATCATGCAACACAATTTATAAAATTGTAACCAAGGTCAGAGCAAACAAGTTAAATTTGGTTCTCCCCTTAATCATCTTGGAAGAGCAAAGTGGATTTGCTCCTAGTAGATCAATCCTGAAGGGTATTTTGGCTCATTAGGCAATTCACACTATGAGGAAAGCAAAGGTGGAGAGAATGATCTTGAAACTTGACATTAGCAAAGCCTATGATCAGGTAGATTGGGGATTCCTTTTGGAGGTTATCGAGTGATTTGGTTTTAGTAAGGAATAGACTCGATGGCTTGGGAGTTGCATCTGAAGCCCACGCTTCTCAATTTTAATTAATGGGAGTCCACAAGGCTTCTTTCCCTCATCTTGAGGCATACAACAGGGGGACACCCTCTCCCCCTTCCTCTTTATTATCATGGCAGAGGCTCTACGCAAAAGCATCACAGTGGCACAATTATCGCTTCAATAGAAGGGAATCAAAGTTGTTATGTGGGTCAAAAACCTCACACATTTAAAATTTGTAGATGACATGATGCTTTTTGGGGTGGCCAATTGAAGAGAGGCCCGAACTATCAAAACTACTCTAGACAAATATTGCAGCGTTTCTAGGCAAAGTATGAATTGGAAATAGAGACATTTGGAGGCAAAAGGACATGGCCAACATGTTGAGGTTCAAGATTGGTAAGCTCCCATGTAAGTTCTTAGGGCTTCCTCTATTTGCTAGTGCAAATAAAGTTCATCTTTGGGATGCTATTATTTACAATTGCAAGTTGAAAATGGATTCATGGATAGGGAAATGGCTCTCTTCGTCAAGTAGAAACATGCTGCTCAAAACAGTGGTTTCAATTATACATATTCAAATTTCATTGAATGTCTTGTATGAAACTACCCCAAAGTATTTGTGATCAGTTAGACCAAAAGATGCAGTCCTTTTTTTTGGAATGGCAGTGAGAACCAACATAAAATACCTTTGGTTGCTTGGGAGAAGATTTGTCATCCAAAAGAGGCTAGTGTAGTGGGACTTAGACAATGAACACCTATGAACTTAGCCCTTGGGGCTAAACTGGTGTGAAATATATACAGTAAATCAGACCTAAAATGGGCCAGGATCCCACATGGATTTTCTCAATTGAGAACTCCATCTCAAGTTCAACAATTTGGAACTTCATTTGTGCATTCAAAGATATTATTGCAAATCATGTTACCTAGGACGTTGGAAATGGGCTAGGGGGTAGACTTTTTGGTTGAATTCCTGTCAATGATCAAAACCTTGCTGCAATCAGAGATTGGCTTTCTAACCATTGGGGCCATCGGGGTGGTTGATCATGTAGACATTCAGGAGCATGACAAAATTGTGGAAAAGCATTGGCATTCTCTACAAGGGATTGATGCCCCTCAGGAGCAAGTTGAGGCTCTTGGAAGAATCCTGACTGGTAGGAAGATTGTTTGGGCAAAAAGAGAAGATCAAGTCCAGTGGTGTGTTGACAAATGTGGAAACTACAGAGGATGGGATATAAACTGAAGGAGGAAACAATAAGGAAAGAGGAATGGCCCACACATCTATTATGGAATAAGGCACGCCTACCAAAGACTAAGGTATTTTCATGGGCAATGTTATAGAAGAAAATTCTCACTAGAGACAAGCTAAGCAAACTTGACTTTCAAGGCTCGTTCCACTACCCCTTGCGCAAGAACCAAATTGAAACAATCAACCACCTTTTGTTATGATGTGATGTTGCTAATCATTATTGAAAGAAAGTCACAGAAAGGCTAGATTGGTCAATGCTCTTAACACAGGGTCTTCTTGCCATGTTCAGTTGCTGACCAATGTTGAATGAAGGCTCAATTTTTGGAAGCCTTTGGAGATCAGCCCCTCAGTAGTTATTTGGGAAATCTGGAAAGAGAAAAACCATCGTCTCTTCCAAAATAAGGAAATGCATGTGACGAAGTTAGTGCTAAAAATTGAGAATGCTATCAAAAAAGTAGTAAATAATGTTGCTCGTAATCAATCCCTCTCCAAAAGCACGTTTACAAGTTGGGATGATAGAATGACTCAAAATCGGCCACGATTGGTGATCAACTATGTGTGGAGTCAATCAGCCTACACTAAAGGCTAAGAAGAGGGAAAATACTTGATAGGTGCCTCTTGACAAAGGGTGGACAAAAGTTATTTTGATTGTTGTTGATGCAACCCTAGCCATTCAGGGGCAGGTTGCATCATCAGGGATTTAGATGGTATGATCCTAAAGCTCGAGGCCATGAAGCTTGGGGAGACTACAAATAACATTGTGTAATTCCAAATTGCATGGTTAGGTGTTCGAGCTTGTAGAGAAGGTAGTTTTTGTTAGAAAAATGGTGTCTCAACCTTACATTTGCATAAGGTTACTATTTATAGTAATTTCTCATTTGTGTACGAATTAGTTCGAAATCTTCCCCAAAGCTTTGAATTGGCTAGATAAGCATGCCGGTAAATTTTCGTTGCAAGATTATGTCTAGAATTGAAGATATTATATTTTCTATTTTTGAAAGTTGTGAACAAAAGTTTTGGAGTCAATTTTAAGGGTCGTAGAGGCTCCAAAATGCCCTGAAAGTGTCTATAACTAGCGTAGTGGGTTATAGCTTGATATAGCATGTCACAAGCTTTCTAACACTTCAAAGGGTTTGTCAATCGAACATCTAGTTCAAAATTTATGGCCTCCAAAAATTGGGTCTCCTAAAATATTCTGGAAATATAAAACCATGTCAGATACATAAATGAGTTGTAAAAGGGAGCTATATGTGTTGGTGTATGTCTTGACACATCATAGAGCATCTTGGATTGGAGATAAGTTGAGCACCACTTTTGGGTGGTTTTAGCTCATAGTTTTGTAACACCATTTGACAATTTCATGTATTGTATCTCCTATTTATTAGGTGTGTGAGATGGAGGTTGTGTGTAAGAGTCTTATACCTATTGAGTTACCTCCGAATCTCTGGTTGGTGATACTCCTAGGAGAAGCTTGCTCTACAAGCATATTGTATATTGTTGTTGATTTCTTAATAATATATTGAGTGGCTTTTGGAGTGTGGGGGATTTTTTCCTGAAAGGGTTTTCCCCACAATATATCTTGTGTTTATTGTTAATCTATTTGCATGTTGTATATCTCGTTCTGTATGTGTTTCTTATTCTGTAACAATTTAAGATTTGTAAGAAAATTTGAGTTATCTCCCCCGCTGGATTAGTGTTAAGAAGCATTTTCTGCACCGAAGCTTCCTTTTAGTTTTGACCAGATTCATCTGGAGGGTAACTCATAGATAGTCATCAATGTACTCAAACAGAAAGATTGCCCTGATTGGGGATCCAAGAAATAGACTTCATGAATCTGGAAGATACTCTCAAATTTCAGAGATGTCAAAATCTCCCATACACTGCGAGAAGGTAAACAAGAGGCCAATAAACTGGCAAATCAAGCTACTCATATGGATGCAGAGAACCGTTCATATGACTTGTCTTTGTGCTAGGAGGCATTTGATTGGAAGGTCTAGGATCCAGGGTGATGAATTCGGTTGGTCTAAACGGCCATTGCTGTCTTGGCCATGTGGCTGAGGCTTGGTTGTTTGTTCTTGGGCATGACCCCCGTTTGGTCACACTTTTATTTATCAAAAAAAAAAATGCATCGGTTGGTTTAAGCTACCAAATCAACTTCTGCAAAAGATGATTAGCATGCCTGCCTTGTCTAGCACCATGAGTTCATTATTTTCTTGTTGGAAATGAATTTGAAATTCAACACTTACTTGACCAAAATTACCAATATCCATGGCTACTTGACTATAGTTCTCCCACATTTGCCAGCTATTGCGCCTGCAAAACAAGGAACACAGTTTTCAACAAATAAATATCACATATACCAGCTTGTCACTCCTCTATGATGCCATATGAGCATGAAAAACTAAACAAAATAATCTTATCAGAAGTCAGATAAATTAACCTGAATTTTAATGCTTCTTTAAAAGCAGTAAAGGCCTCCTTGTTCCTCTTCTTCATCATATGTCTGAAAAAAACCACTGTTGACTTACAATTTTGACAATAACTCTATTTGAAATATACTCTATAGCAAATTGTTATTAGGTAATAATTACTGTCTACAAAACACAAGATGAGAATTTGTAAACCAAAATGGCGTACTTATGCTAACATCAAACTAGTGAACAAATAAATATCAGGCATAATAACAGTGTCTCCATAGCAAGCAAAGTGACCTATGGGGCTTGAAGTATGCTCCAATTGTCAAACAATTAGACCATAATAATATTCCTCAGACACTTTTTCAATTGCATAAAACCCAACTAAACCGAAGGACAAGTCGTAATGGCCTGAGACAAACTTATATATATCAAACCAATCTGTAGCAGAAATGACATGATATAGCCAGACAGTAAGTGTTTCTCAAATATTAAGGTTCACAGGTGGTGAAGACCTGAGACAACCTTATATATTAAACCTAACTGTAGCAGAAATACCACGATATAGCCAGACTGTAAGTATTTCTCAAACTCAAGATTCAGAACAAAATAAACAAATATCAAAAAATAAAAAATAAATTAGAACTCAAAAAACAATTAAAAAGAACTTTTTTTCCTGTCCAACTTATGGATAATTGAAAAACCAGATTTAATATCAATTTTGAAAAACTAGTTTACTAAATTAACCACAGATTTGACAAACTTGGTATCAGCTTTGAGCTGTGTTGTTTGGCAAGTGAAACTAGCATGCACCAGATATTGCCTCCAGTTTAAATGGGAGCAATCATGATTAACTCACAAGTCCAGATACTATGATATTGGCCATACCACAATCGCATGGTCCACAGTGGGCAATGAATTAGCAAAGCCAAGTGGAAGTGTAAGATCCATACTCGAATAAGAACTGGTAAATATAAACTATTATTAAACACCCAAAAAATATGAATGTTTAGAATAAAAAATTTAAGTTATAATCCTTCCCAAATCTACTTCATTGGAACATGCATCAATTACTTCTAATCAAATCAAGCCTTCCCAATTTTATATTAGGAGGTAAAGGCTAGAGTGCACAGAACCCAGATCATTCTAGCACTTTTATCCCAATCAATTTATTTCTTGGTTTGTATATGCTCAAACATTTGACAGCATGACTACAACAAAAGCACAAGATATGGGAAGGCTACTTCTGAAAGTTAGGAGTATTACTACAAAAATCCTTCCACCATTACATCTAAAATTTAAGTAGAAAAATATATCAATTAATAAAATTGCAAAAAAAAAAAGAAATCAAGATTCAACTTCAAGTTTACTAAGTGCTTTAACATCATTTTCCTCAATGTAACAAGTGTAGTAAAACAATCAAACAGTCCTATTGGAGCCTTTCACGCTTGTGATGGTAAACAATTAATCTCTAGCTTTCATGCTTATAATAGAATATTGAATGTACCTTAACAGGCCTTAGGCGACCTCTTCATTTATACAAAGGAATGGAAAATAAAAATAAGTTAGGTATTTGTAGTATATGATAGTATGCAAAGGACTATGATTTCAAGTATACAACCACTAGTTTATGATTTACCACAAATACCTACGGTTAGTTTAGGATCCCATAAAACTGGTCCCCCTTACCCCCATCCATTGCCTCTTAAAAATAGCCCAACAAATTTTAGTCCATCAGCCATTCTCAAAAACTTTGCTAATGGTTCTGAAACTACGACCACCTATTGACATCCCTCCAAAGGGTGAGAAAAAGAAATCACAAATCTATTACAAAAAAAGGGTCCTTGCAATTTTTTATTAAGTCATCCCAGGAGAAACAATTGATCTTTTTAAATTCATCTTTTGGTGAGGAATGCAACAAGACAAAAGGGTTACAATTCTAGTGATAGTGGGGTGTACAAGCATCCTGCCCTCTATTTTATTCCCCGTCCAATGTTTGTAAGGAATTTTAAGCATTTAATATTCGAAACCAGATATCAAATGCAGAAACCCATGACTGCAATAAACTTCATAATTAAGGGAAACATAAAACGTAGAATTGAAAAGACAAAAAAACTCAATGAAGATAAAAAATGAACACAAATAGAGGATAGCATAGAAACTAAGTTGCCGGTTTGGATTCTGGTTCGAGATTCGGGTTCGCAAATTCGTTCATTTTTTGGGGGGGGGCGGGTTCGGGTTCATCTGTACACAAACATATAGAAATAAAAAAATAAAAATATATACATATATGCAGCAGCAAATAAATAGCATAATACACCACCATATATATTAATGTTGTAGACTTTTAGTCCAAATGGCAAATAACATAGCAAAATGCCAAAATACACCACCATATCAATGTTTATGTTCAAAAATAATAATGTCAACATTAACAATCAGCCATCACTGATCAAATATCACCAAAAGTCATCAAACATATCATCATCATCCTCCTGTGGTAAATTAGAAGCACAAACAGTGCCACTGGCAGTGGTACTAGCAATCTCAGCCTCAGGAGCAGCCTCATGATCATAAGTAGCTCATCATCATCATCAACTCCAAGCGCATTAAGGCGGGCAATTGAATCATCCAACTCTGCATGCTTTGGTTCAACATCCCAATGCTTTGCCTCCCCTTGTTTGTAGGTATTGTCTTTGTGTGTTAGGAGCCTCAAGATTGAATGCACATAGACCAAGTCTTCCGCCTTCTTGGAATGTAGTTTATTGCATTTTATTGAGTGGCTGAAGGAGTATGTGCTCCAATTCCTCTCGGATGATGATGAACTAGCAACCTATCAAGATTTTCAATTTTGAAATCAGAGTTAAGAGTTATCAGTTATGATTCTATGAATCATTGAATAGAAATTTTAAGAATGAAGAAATTAGAACCTTAAGAGTTAAGAGCTTACTTGTGACAAAACTTTGATGGCAATGGTTTGTAGGTTCTGGTATATTTCTCCATGGTAGTACCACCATTTATGAGCATCAACATTTGCCTTGTCTTCAAGAGCCTCAATACCGCAATCATCCGTGCTTTTGAAACTCATGACTTCAGCCCTCACCACAGCCCGTAATGAATCTGGAAAGAGTCTACGAAGGGCTGCCTTGTACCCCATAGCAATTTCATGATCTCTCTATGGGGCAACTCTAGTGCTACTCTTATTGAGGACCTCCTGACTATAGTATTTGGGGCTCAATGCAAAGGCAAGGAGATGCAAAGGGGTAGTCATTTTGTTCCATCTCTCCACCATGATTTTTTGTATTTCCATGAAGAATTTTTCTTCAGGATCTTGCTCTTTCTCATTTATGATTGTTTTCATATCCTCAATCATGGAGTCAATGCCATCATATACCTCACCCAAGCAAGGCCTATCCATGTCAGTGTATCAGATCATGCTCTACAATTTTTTGCATTGCCTGTTATCACTTGAACAACATTTTGAGGACCAACTTGCTCAATGGCTTGGAAAAGAATGTTTGCAATGAATGGACAGTCTTTCACTTACCCTTCACAATCCACTGCTCTCAAAAACATTGCAGCTTTGGTGGACACTGCAAGAACATTGACCAAAGGGCGATTTCTTGCATCTTTCCATCCATCTGATACTATGGACATATGGACACCCCTGTTTCAATCCCTGAATCCCTCATAGGCTTCAAGGAATTCTTTACATTTTTCACCTCTTTGTCCAATAAAGTGGTGTGCACCTTCTCATAACCTGGGCCCTTGAACCCCCTTGGAGCCTCATTAATTGATCTCACCATTTTTTTCCAATACGGTGAGCGAACAACATTAAATGCCAATCCATTTGCATAGATGCATCTACCTATGTCTTCCTTGGCAATGTCTCTAGCCTCATTCTGAAATGACATTTCCAAGGGCCCCTTTGCTCTTTTATTTGTCACCGGTTGTTCAAGAAGATTCAAGAACGGATGGCCCTCTACGGATTGTTCATTGGAAGTTGAAGACATAGAGGCCTTTGTTGCTTTTTTACTTCTAGACCTTTCCAAAGTATGAGTAACTGCATTCCCAACTGCTTCATCTGCTTGTCTTTGCTCTTCAATATATTTTAGTACAATAGAGTTTGCAAGCAAGGTTTTAGGTGCAGGCTGCCCTGGAACTTTTGGCTTGCCTGGACAAAACTTGATGCCTTTTTGAGGGATAAAGCACAAATGTGCTTTCACTCTACTATAAGAGATTTTATATTCCTCTTTGCAATGGCTGCAAATCCAAAGGAAACCTCCACCTGGTAGTTGCTAAACCATTTCCACATATTTCCATAGTGGAGAGCCTGACTATGTTCTGAACCGGGAGTTCCGATTGCTAGAAGCACTTGCCATTCTATGAATGTTGAATCTATAAACATTAAACAACATACAAAGCCACAAACCAAAATGAAAAAATAAATTAAAGTAGAACTAGAGAAATCATTTCATTTTGTAAAACAATGTAAAGAAAAATTAAAAAAACAAACAAAATCAACAAAAACCTACCTCTTTTGGTGAAATCTCCCTCTTCAATGTCTTTGAGGAGTTCTCAACAATCGCAACTACGTAGGAATAACTCACAAACCAGCTCAGAGCATGCAACTATCACCCTTCAACACTTCTTCAGCTATGGCAAGCAAACAAGAAAGTTTAGAAATGGAGCCAACAAGTTTTCTTTTTCATTCACAAATGCACAAATGAGATAGGTTTTACCTATTTGACCTTTTTAGTGGTCTAATTTAGGGTAGCAAGGTTGAATAGACTAAATTAGGCAAAAAAAAAAAAACTTTAAAAAAGTTTTAAAAAATGTCTTTTTCACCCAGATTCTTCCCGGGTTCTGCCGCTGGCATTGAAATTTGTCCAAAATACATTAAAATTCGACCAGGGTTCCTCTGAGAGAATTTGCTGGGCCAAAATCGAACCCTAACAGAATTTGGGGAGAATTTGTAACGGACCAATATTTGGTGCGAATCGAACCAAGACCCATGGGATTTTTTGCAGAATCTGGCAACTTAGCATAGAAACATAACTCATAAATTTACTCTGAGAAAGAACTTTCAAGTGAAAAATCTAGCCTCAAATCCATACCACACAATAAAGTCCCAAAGATATTACAAATACAGTGAAATTTTTATATGAATATTTACTCTTCTACACCTAGAAATTCAAGGAGTTCCAACAACATTCAGACACTTCCCTAAATGCCAACACTCAATATATAGACCAAGCAGCTCTACAATGAAAATGTCCACTTGTCAACACCCAAAGTGGGGATTCAAATTATGATTTTCCAACTCCCAAGAATCATTCCACTTTACGTGTCATTCATTTTTCATCAGCTCTTATGTCTATTTATAACTCCATCACTGTAATGCACTTCCCATTTGTAGCCTTGAGATGTCTAGATCTCGTCATTGTTTTCCAACTAAATATCAAGGAATGCATAGACCATGTTTGTTCTTGTTTCTTTGGGTGTTTATCGGTGGTTTAGCTTCACCATTTTCATTGTGAGTTTTGGTTGTGGCTAGAGTTCATGCTCTACATAGTGTGTTAGGACCACCTGCATGTTTTAAAATGAGGTTCCTCAACATGTTAGTTGTTGGTGTTGTTTGCATTGAGATCCATGTGTGGTTGTGTCGCGTTCCTTGCAAGGACTTGATGTAATTTGTTATTGTGGTATTTCTTAAGATGCATGTGAGATGCTTATATGCCGGATTTATCATTATCCTTTAGTTCATGGATATGCATATTATACTTTGTGTTTTGAATGAATGTTTGTTTACCGCTACAATTGGTAAATTAAATATAGGAAATAATAATGTACATGAAAATGCATACCAGACACGATAGTAAAATATATCTTTATTCACACATTCAATTATTATAGAGAAGAGACCAAAGATGGTCGGCCAAGGATTACATTAGATCCGACAATACCATGCCACTTCCTTGACAGTACACAACATATTTAAAGGACCCGCCGATTGTCGAGAGGTACACAACTGTCAACCAACCAACACATAACCACCCAAGACTGACAACCCACTCAATACAATTAATTAATACCTTGTCGGATAACAAATATCATCAACCATAACAATAGGCAATTTATGCCGACAACATCATCCCCCCAAAAGAAAAAGTCGTCTTCCAGATGACAAGCAAATATCAAGTAATATTCGGGAAGACTAACGACAACCAGTGACTTCGACTGGACAACCCAACTTGTAGTGTACCTGCCAGATCAAATGGCGGTTTGGGGGCAATGCCCCCAACAGGAGTTTGGGGGTAGCACCCCCAGCGGGGTCAAGGGGCAGCGCCCCTCGCAGGGTCCTAGGCCGCCAACAACAAATTGCAACTTTCAAAACCACACGAAACTCCATGGCGCACATGATTTTCGTGATTTTTTAAGATGCCAAAAACATTGATTTCTGCCTCAAATCCACACGGCATGCGATCTGGACTACATATGGACCACCTCTCGTCTTCGTACAAAAGTCCTCTTCTACTTGCGCATATGGAATTACCCCCGCACCAAGCTTCCCTCTCGATTGGTCACCGTACACGCTGCCTGCGTGGCCCCCTTCAACTAGGTCCATAAGAATCGTGTACGATTTCCTTCCTCCAGCTGATTGTGTACGGACTTACCTTCCAAGCTAATTCTGTACGAATTTTTTCCAATTCCGTACAAATCTCAGCAAATTTCCTTGGCACACCCTCACACCTTGTACGGATTTCTCTATCCAATCTTGCACACTCCGTACAAATTTCTCCTTAAGTCAGTTTCGTATGAATTCCTCCTAGCAATTCTGTATTCCCCGCACGGAGTTCTCTATACGGTTCTGCACTGGCCCATACGGATATGTACGACCCACTTCCCAATTGATGTATGACCATGTACGGACTACTTCCTATGCCTTTATTGCCTTCTCTACGTCGAGTTCCTCCTGCTTCCTGGCTACGTAATGTGCTTAGAGTGGCCAATTATGCTTCGTCCCCATGCAGTGTATGGGCTAGGTTCTACGCGTATCTCTTTCGGTCGTATGGTCTCCTTGTTGTGCGATCCCTTACTCCGTAGGGTGTATGGCTGGTGTCGTACGACCGAGATGGAATTTGTTGTGGCTTGTACGGTTCCTTCTGTTTGATTTTTCCTCTCAATTCCAAATTCTTTGACAGAGCGCTTGCATACGATCTAACTACGTACTGGTATGATTTCCTTCCATGCAAGCTCCTTTGTTTGTACGACCCCTGTCCTTCGTCAGTGGGCTTTTTCCGTCCACTTTCCATCTTGGTACTACCAAATGTATCATTCATAACTTTACATGCTTCCATCAGTTGCTTTTCACCAGGAGTTGTAGCTTCAAGAAAATTACATGTTGGTGAAAATACCTCATAGTCCTCCATTTGCCAGTGGAATAGTCCATTCAGGGAACTCGTCTCATCTTTAGAGAAATCTTCTAGTTCGAGCACCCCTTCATCGTTGAGTTTCATGCCTTTCCTTCCATCGTCCATACCTAACTCTCCACCCTCAGACTCAGAGTCCAAGGGTGCCAGTCTTTCACTCACCGCCTGGTTCCTCAAGTCAATGACATGCTTCCTCCCGTCACTCTCGATCGAGAGTGTGTTTCGCTTCCAGTTATGATTCGCCTTAGCAGTAACCAACCATCCCCTCCCAAGGAGTGCATTGTACGCCTTCTTTTGTAACCGGATGACTACAAAGTCCAAGAAAACTTTGTGTCCCAATCATTACTTTTTGTGCCATCAATGTTCCCAAAGGTTGGATGTCGTGTTGGTCGGCACCTACCAAGTGGAAGGTTGGCGGCCAAAGATTCGGCTTCACCAGACATTTCCATGTGTCTTCTGGCAGTACATTTACTTCTGAGCCTCCATCGACAATGGTGTTTGTCAACTTCTTCCCCATTATTTCCATCTCGACGACTGTCAGCTTCCTCTCGATGCTCACCGTCAACAACATTGGATCACTGGACTCATTCCCTTCGGCTCTCGTCAGTTCCTCCTCATGTGGTTTACATTGTTTTTGGATGACTGTGTCGTCACTGACTGTGTTGGCAATTGCCATTCTCAGTTGCGGCATAGTTTGAAGAAGGTCTACCACCTTGATGGGTACGGTTGTTTGTAGCACCTGTCGGACTATCTTCTTCTTTGACTACCGCAATGACATACTTGCAGTTTCATTGGAAGTTACTTGTTCCTTCGCCAACACTTGTTCTACTTCAGCTTGTTCCTTTTTCGTACCAGAGTTTGAATACATCGCCTTCTTTGTTTGTGCTCTTGTGATTGCCAAAACTAACGATGTCCTCTTGTACCTCCACGTGCAACATATTAATACCCTTTTGATTTGGGCAGTTGGTGTCTTCATGGTCACCTGGTCCACACCATTTGCACAATAATTGTATGTTGTCTTTCCTGTTATGGCAGTCTCTCGCAAAGTGTCCC
This sequence comes from Cryptomeria japonica, assembly GCF_030272615.1. Classification (NCBI taxonomy): domain Eukaryota; kingdom Viridiplantae; phylum Streptophyta; class Pinopsida; order Cupressales; family Cupressaceae; genus Cryptomeria; species Cryptomeria japonica. The sequence goes on along the minus strand of NC_081411.1, from coordinate 562,971,693 downwards.
CATTCACTATATTGTCGGCACTGTATGATAGGACGTCCTCTGGAGTCGTACTATATTTGGTTTTGCCCTCGTTGATTTCCATAACCACTTGGCGATACATTTTGTGATTTCGATGGGTTGGACTCTCCCTATGTGAAGAGTACTTGTGTACTTCTCATTTTCAAATTGTAGGGGCACTCCTTGATTGAATGCCCCATCACTTGGCAAATTTCACAAAACATATTTCTAGGACAATTACCTTTCGTGTGACCCTCCCTTTTGCACTCAATACACCATAGTTCCTTACCTTCATTGCTGGTTCCTTTCTCAACCTTCAATTCTTTCATCATTCTCAACATATCTCGTCGAAGGGCTCGCACGGTTTTGGATTCTTCGTCACTGCTACCTTCGGTGCTCTTGTCATTCTCGGTCTTCCTCTTCTCTCGGGAGGAGGTTTTATTCACTCTCGATGTCCATCGCTCGATTGTACGCATCGGCGTATGAGGATGGAGGCACTACTTTCATCTTTTTGCGCAGTGAGGGTATCAATCCCTTCATGAACCACCTCTTCTTCAACCCATCGGCTGGTTGGTTTTCCATCTTGTTCAACAGTTCTTTGAGCCTACGGTTGTAAGTGCGCACACTCTCATTTTTCCCTTGCTTAGTATTATAGATTTCGGCCACGATCTCATTATCATCCCTCAAGAGTTTGAATTCCTCCTGGAACGCCCTCTTCAGATCACTCCATCTCGTCTTGTGCTGGGCGTCAAGGTCTGTGTACCAGTCAATGGCGATCCCTCGAAGGGTGGCGGGAAATGCCTTCAACCAGTAGTCCCTATCATCTTCACCATTTGCTTCCCAAATGGTTATGCATGTTTTGCAATGCCCTACCGGGTCCTCTGACCCGTCTCCCGTGAACTACGACAATTTCTGCTTCTCCTGGGTGTTCAACATTGTTTTCACTCGGAAGGTACATGTGTATTCACCTTGTGTGCCAGACTTGGGTGGACTGTTTCGACTGCTACGTTCTGGTGCTTTCCCTGCACTCTCGGCCACGTAGGTGTCCTCTACACGTCCACCTTCAACGTCCCCAACACTTCGAGTACTTCCAGGTGTGTCGGACCTGAGTGAACTGTTCGCACTGCTACGTTCTGGTGCTTTCCTTGCACTCTCAGACACGCGAGCGTCCTCTACACGTCCACCTCCAGCGTCCCAACACTTCGAGTACTTCCAGGCTTCGACTCGTCTCTGTGCTCCCTCCGGCCGAGGGTCAGCAGATCACCTAATCACTTGGTCTTGAGTCTTGACCACCCTGTGGCCTCTTCTCACCTTTGATGGGATCTGCAGACATGAATCACTCAAGGCTGACCTGATTTCTTTTAATGCAATGACGCCAAAATGTTTACCGCTACAACTGGTAAATTAAATATAGGAAATAATAATGTACATGACAATGCATACTAGACACGACAGTAAAATATATCTTTATTCGCACATTCAATTATTACAGAGAAGAGACCAAAGATGGTCGGCCAAGGATTACAATAGATCCGACAATACCATGCCACTTCCTTGATAGTACACGACATATTTAAAGGACCTGACGGTTGCCGAGAGGTACACAACTGTCAACCAACCAACACATAACCACCTGAGACTAACAACCCACTCAATACAATTAATTAATACCTTGTCGGATAACAAACAACCATAACAATAGGCAATTTATGCCGACAACAATGTTATCATGATTTTATGACATGTTGATGCCTTAATTAATATTTTATATGATGGTGTATCCCATAGCAGGATTATGCTATGCTTCACCTATTTATGTATTGAACAGGTACACTTCACATGTGCATTGAATGGTTATAGGCTAAGTCACCAGGTTTGAATTCGAATTCGAAGTTCGACAACTTTGAAATTCGAATGAAGTTCGATGAGGGAAAAATTTGAAATGTATAAAATTCGAATTAAATTCGTAAATATATGTAATATATCTATAAAATTGCTTAAATAGTTTAACATTGATAAATAGATTTGAAATCGTTACAAAAAGATGACATATTAATAAAATATAAACCATAGGAAACATATGCTAGGGCACGAACGGTGGCAAAAATTGCAGGTGAACTTCTCCTGCAAGCTACGACTATCACGGGTCCGCGACTACTTCTCCTACAGGCCGCAACTCACGACAGACTGAAGATGTGTTTAAAAAATATTAACAAAAGAAGAAGGCCAAAAAAAATAAAAATTTAACAAAATAAAAAAAAATTAAAAAAATTGAATTTCAACGATTTTTTTTTTTTTGAAGTTCGGCGAATTTCGAACTTCAAGGATGAAATTCGGCCAAACCTAGTGACTTAGGTTATAGGTACAAGATTATTTCTCCAGCTAGCTACATAGGTCTAAGTTATTCTATAACAATGGTTATGTTACAGATGTCACTTTGAGCTTATGTGTTTAGTAGCCAGTATTGCACTCAGTTTGAGTGTGAGATGAGCCCTATGTTTACTCTTTTGAGTATGGGTCCAAATTAGTGGTGATTCAAGTATTTGTGTTGCAGAAAACCTATAAATGCATCTTTTGACGTGGTTGTGTAATTCCCATTTGCATGCAATTGTATTTTCCAAGGTATCTTGTGTGTGGATAATGCCTAATGCATTGGGAATCGAGAAATTCAAAAAGAAACAAAAGGGAGAAATGTTCTTTATTATGCATTGGGAATGATTATTTAAATTGTTGCAATGAGTTAAATTTTTATTTGAAATTGTTCCTTTGGCTTTGGGAAATTTATAAAAACATTTGAATTGCCTAGGAAAAGATTGTGAATGGTATTATTTAAATTGCCTTAAAAAATTGGACGATTTAGGCATTTTAAATTGTCAGTATATTTTATGAAAAAGGAAAAACAGAAAAGGAAATATGAATAAAGAGAAAATAACGAAAAGAGGAAAAGTAAAAACAACGAAAAAGAGAAAAAGAGAAAATAAAAAAAAGTGACAATGAAATTAGAAAAGAAAAAGCAAATGGATTTGCATGGAAAGGATTGAAGGTTTGTCTGGATTGCGTTTGGTTTGCACCTCAAATTGAAAAAAATTGGCAATTTTTATGAATTCATAATGGAGGTAATTGTCGATGTCTTTTTCTATGACACCTCAAACACAAAATAAAATACTAAGTATTCTATCCTCTCTTGAACAAGGAAACCTCAAATGCTAAACTTCGTGATCAAATAAGGCAACCCCAAGGTTTACAATGCGAACGATCGACTTTTATAATAAATAGACTAAGTGAATGTGATGTGATATTACTGGTTAACACAAAGGGACTTACACAATCGTTCATGGACTTTATCAATTCTTTCCCTTATAATAAAGTATGATTTTGCAGTAAGGCTCTCCAGCTAACTCTATGAAAGATCTCAAAAAATGTAAAAACGATAAGGGCTTAGTAATCTATTCTATCTCTAACAATACAAGAAACTATTGATGACTTACTGAAACCAAACCAAGCTTTGCTTTGCCACGAGGAAACTACAACACAAAGATTATGTAATCTTCAAGGGAAATATCAATGGTTTTCAAATCACCTATACACATTAACACCATAGACAATGTGAATCAATGAGTATAAAGCAATTAAAGTTAAGCTTTCAATTGAATTGAGACTAACTATGCATTGCAACTTGCAATCAACAAATCACAAATGGTATGAACATATCGGTTTCACCATGAATCAACAACAATATCTTCCATTCAACTATGCAACTTTATGTAAACAAATCTTAATCTAACTTGAAAAGTAGAAAACCATGCTAACACCCAAAACAACACAAGTTCTCGCCAAGTGCTACTAAGTGGTACAAATAAATAATAGATCCCCATAAACTTTGAAAGCATTCTAAGGTGTTTCCAGCATATAATGTTGAAAATCTGAAGCTTAGTTTGGGAAACAATGTACAGAAATCTATCACAATTTGTTGCTGTTTGGTTTAAATTTTCTGAGTCTATTACAACAGCAGTTATATGTAGAAGTTGCTAAATCCTTGTTTCTATCAAAACACTTACCATTAAATATTAAATCAAAAATCTCAATCAGCAAAGTGAATGTTTGCCAACTGTTTGTTAAAATCACAGTGAGCTTAAAGTCATTAAAAAATCAGATTAAGGGGGTGTGTTACAGATATGGTGATCTAAACCTTTGATATTTGGCCAAACTTAACAAAGCTCATACGGTTCAAGGGCTACTCCCTATAAAATAAAAAAACGACTTGTGTGTTTAGCCATTAAGCAAAAGAGGATATCATTTCCTACTGAAGGTACATCACATGCTAAGGGGCTTTTAGATCTCATTTATGCATATCTATGTAAGCCATATTGGAAATCTCCATTTGTCCTTGATTCAAGGTATTTTCTTGTATTGGTGGATTACTTCTCCAAGAAGATGGGAGTCTACTTCTTGAACAGAAAATTTGATTGCCTTTGTGCAATTTTAGAGTTCAAGCCATTGGTGGAAACTTTCACAAGGTGTCGGATCAAGTCTTTGTAGTTTATTAATTAGGAGAACTCGTCTCCACTTAATCAAAAGAAGGTATTCAAAGATAGTTGGTTGTCCCATACAATCTGTAGTAGAATGGAGTGTTTGAAAGGTGTAACATAACTATCATGGAGATGTCAAAGTACATAATGCATAGGAGTGTGCCCTAACACTATTATAGAGAATAAGTGAACATAGCAATTAATATTCTAAACAAAAGTCCTTACAAAGTCTTACAAAATATCAACCAAAGGAAGCTTGGTCCAATATTGATAGAGGAGCAATTTGATCCAATACCAACTGAGAAGCAATTAGGTCCAATACTAATGGACCAACTAGGTCCATTAGCGATCTTGCATCAGCCAAAAACATGGTAGTTCGATTTTGGTTTTGGAAGTTGTGAGCAAAGCAATTTATAAAAAATCACACCAAAGGAAGCTTGGTCCATTACCAATGTGGGAGCATTTGGGTCAATTAGCAATCTTGCATCCTTCAAGAACATGGTAGTTCAATTTTGGTTTATGTTTTTGTCTAGCTTATTTTGGTGTGTGTTATCATGCGTTTCCTTGTCAACATGTCCTCTCAAGATTTTTCTTTGGGGCATCTATTGATCTTGCTCCTTTGGTTTCAATAAGCCCTTTAGTGGGGCCCATGTGTTACACCCTCGATCCTTTTCAACATAATAGCTAACCCCTTAGCATTGTTGGTATCTGTTGTGACGTATTCACACATCGCCCCATTGCAAATGGGGACCCCTACTTTTTTGCCTTCTGGGGTTTGTTTCTAGGTCTTTTAGGGTTTTGTCTATTAGCCTTTGCATGTTGAGTGTTGCCAGAGGGATCACTAAGATAGCAGGCTCTGTTTTAGCTAAAAGGTGAGTCAGTGGATGCTCCGGGTTAGGGTCATCTTTGAAAGTCTTCCTTAGGACAAAGTTTTTCTCTACTTGCTAATTGTGTCTTGTTTGAGTTTGAGGAGGTCAGTGAAGCTTGGTGAGTGAATATCATCTTTGAAGGTCTGAGTTAAGTCAAATTGGTGAGCGATGAAGTCTGGAATGTCATCCTGATCTTGAAATTTGACTAAGTTTGGAAAATTGAAGAATCCTCCAAAAACTAGATTTTGCATTATAACTCCTGGAGGTCCGAAACCACTCTCAAACATCCTAACAGTATATATGGAATATAATTCTTATACTTAAATGTTATATTCAATATATGAATCCTGATGGAGAGACCAAAATGTCAAATTTCACTCCTAACCCTTCCAAAGGGTCCAAAGCGAATTTCAATTTCGCTCCTGACCCTTCCAAAGGGTCCAGAGCGAAATTCTCCATAAGACATTCTACTTTGACCCAAACTTAGAACTAACTCATTCCCAGGCATTATTGAGGGCAAAACATTTGTTTGGATGAAGAAATGTGGGAAATGAAGTCAAGATTTGAGCCTAAATGTGAATTTCGCTCCTGACCCTTCCAAAGGGTCCAGAGCGAAATTCTTGTAAGACCATATTTTTCACAAAATCTTGAGCAAGATGTCAACTTGAAGAGAAAATTCACATGATCATAATGGAAGGAAGCCTAACAAAGTATGTCCAAGGTTTTGATAAGGAGAAAAGAAGTGTGAAATCAACCCAAAACTAGAATTTCACTCCTGACCCTTCCAAAGGGTCCAAAGAGAAATTCTCCCTAGACACTATTTTCTCCCTTGTTTGGGCCAACATCCTTGTTCCTTGGACATGGTGGGGGTATATTGATATGTTCTTGCCTCAAGAAGTGATTGAAAGCATTAAGAAATTAAGATTTTGACCTAAGACATGGATTTCGCTCCTGACCCTTCCAAAGGGTCCAGAGCGAAATTCATATTTCCTCTACTTTGCTCTTTAGCTTGACCAAGTTTGGGGCTTCTAAGGAATGGTTTGAAGTACTTGGATGCATATTTGCCTTGGAGAGAAGGTTTGAGGTGATGAAGTGGTGGAAATCAACCTAGAAGGAGAATTTCGCTCCTGACCCTTCCAAAGGGTCCACAGTGAAATCCTCAGTTTGACCCCCTATCTTGCCTAAAATGATGAAAATAACCTTGTCTTGAGCTAATCTGATGGTAGATTCACTTAAGTGAGAAGAAAGGAGCTTGAATTCAATCAAGTTTGAAGGAGAATTGGATTAAGGAAGTGGGAAACCAGCCAAGAACATGGATTTCGCTCCTGACCCTTCCAAAGGGTCCAGAGCGAAAATCCCCATAGACCTCAATTTCTTCCTTGTTCAAACCAAGTTCTTAGTTTCTAAGGCATGTTGGGAAGTGGATTGGCATGTTTTTGCCTTAGGGAGTGACAAAAAGTGAAGGAGTGAAGGATTTTAGCCTAAAATACAAATTTCGCTACTGACCCTTCCAAAGGGTCCAGAGCGAAATTCTTGAAAACTCCTATTTTCATCTTGGATGAGGTCAAGACATTGATTCTTATGGCATGGATGCAAGTGGAGTGGTGTATTTTTGCCTTGCAAGGAAAATTGGAGTTGAAAAGATCAACAATCAAGCCTAGAGGGTGGATTTCGCTCTTGACCCTTCCAAAGGATCCAAAGCGAAATTCCCCAAAACCTCCCTTTTCTCTCAATTTTGTGCCAAGCCAAGTGTGGGTTAGGGTTAATTAGGATTGGAGATGTCCTTAAGCATGGCTTTGAGTTGCTAGTGATCACCAAATGTGAAGGATTTTGGCCTAGAAGGAGAATTTCGCTCCTGACCCTTCCCAAAGGGTCCAGAGCGAAATTCTTAAGAACACCTGTTTCCCCTTCAAAACAAGTCAAGTTCTTGGTTTTTATGGCTTGGATAGGAATAGATTGATATGTCCTTGCCCTTTTGAGGTGAATTGAAGTGGAAAAATGATGAAATAAGCTCAAGAAGGTGAATTTCGCTCTTGACCCTTCCAAAGGGTCCAGAGCGAAATTCCTAAAATCCCTCTTTTCCTTCCATTTTTGTGTCTAACCAATTGTGGATCAAGGTGAAATGAGCTTGGAAAGACCCCTAGGCGTACCTTTGAATGGATTGTGGCCACCAATGATCAATATTTTGAGCTTAAACTAGGATTTCGCTGCTGACCCTTCCAAAGGCTCTAGAGCGAAATCTTAAATAGGTCTTGTCCCTGGCCATGATTTTTAGCGAAATTCTCCTTTCTAGCCATTTTGAGGGTCAAGCAAGTGGTGCATGCATGGGAGAGGGATCCAAAGATGAGAGTCCAAGTATAGAGAGTGAAAAGGATAGACCTTGGTGAAGGAAAACAAGTCAAGAATTTCGCTCCTGACCCTTCCAAAGGGTCCAGAGCAAAATTCCCAAAATCACCTAATTTGCCCATGATTAAGATTAAGAGATGGATTCCCAAGCCTTGGTGGAGAGAAGACTAGTGTATGCTTGCCTTGGAAGGCATTTTGGAGTATAGAAGTGATAGAATTTGTCCTAGAATGTGAATTTCGCTCCTGACCCTTCCAAAGGGTCCAAAGTGAAATTCTTAAAACCTCTATTTTGCTCCAATTTTGCATCAAACCTAGTGTTTATTGAGATTAAAGGCATCCTTAGACATGCATTTGAGCAAATTGTGGTCACAAAATGTGAAGATTTTGTCCTAAAATGTGAATTTCGCACCTGACCCTTCCAAAGGGTCCAGAGTGAAATTCCTTATAGGTCCTGTCCTTAGCCAAGGTCCAAAGCGAAATCCCCTTTTTTAGTCTTTTTGGAGGTCAAATCAATGATGTCTTCAGGAGAAAGCGATTCAAAGGTCAAGAAAAGTTCAAGGCAAGGAGATGATGAAATTTGAGCTAAAATGCAAATTTCGCTCCTGACCCTTCCAAAGGGTCCAGAGCGAAATTCTTATAAGGCCTGTCTGTGGGGAGGATCTTGAGCAAATTTCATTCTAATGCCTTTTTGTTGATGATTTAAGGAACAAAATGCTATGTGAGATAAATATATCATGTGTACTTAATCATCTTTTGGTTTGTTTTGCAGGTGGAAGAAAATCAGGCCAAGACAAGGACAGCCTATTCTAAGCCCATCACCATCAAGGACGTCCCAGATGCATAAAGGAGGACTCAAGGTGTTTTGAAGCGTTCGAAGACTTCAAGTGTTCAAGGAGCTGCAAGCTAGCCTCAAGACCTCATTCTACCACATGAAGAAACCACATGATGACAGAGAAGAATGACACTTCAAGGCGAGGTATGCTATCAGAGAAAGAACACTTGATAGTAAGGAAACCTCATCAAGCATATGGGAGTCAAGGAGGTACGATGTTCATCAAAGCACATCAAGGATGAAGGAAGATCAACCAAGTCACAAGCATTAGACAAGGTGACATCCCAGTCATCATTCCTCCAGTCGGATTGGTCCACCTCAGCATGAACAGATTCAATGTACCTGACTCATCGGGGACGACACAAACTTCGAGGCACCTACCCTTGTTTCCTATTGGTTCTCAAATATTGAATGTAATTTTCTCATTGGCTAGGGAAGTTTGTTATAACAAACCCTAATTAGGGATTTTGTCTTGTAATCCTAGCCATTGATTCTAAGTCAATCAGAGCCATCAATATGTAAAGGGCTCTCTATATAAAGCCCTGGCTCTTCATTTGTAAAGGTTAATAGTTAATAGTTAGTTAATAGTGAATAGTCAGAGAGTAGGAAATAGTTAGAGTAGAGTAGAAAGAGAAGGCAAAGATTGTTGCTGAGATATTGTTGTAAAAGACTTGTAAACTTCATTGAAGAAATGGTGAATTCTATGGGTCGATTCAACAATTTGCATGGTCTCTATACTTCTCAAATTTGATTTCATGTTATTAGGTGAATGGAAGAAATTCGTATATCCATACTACTAGCGGTTTGTTGATTGCAGACTTGCCTTGCGTAGTCAACTGGAATCACTCAGCTTAAGCTTAACTTCAATTATCGCTTCTTCATTGATATGCATCAACCTGACGTGTCCATGCTTGTAGCGGTGATCTAAACATCATAAAGCTTTCCTCAAAAGATCGCACTAATCTTGTGGAGATGATCCTAGGATGTCAAAGCAAGACTTAGTTAGAATTTCATCAAAGGTCATTCATTGCTCTTACGTTCTTAGTGTTAGAAATAGATCCCGTTCCAACCCTTATCCTTTTTCCTTTTTTTTCAAAATCAAGGGCCAGTGAAATCCCACGTTCCAGTGATATCCAAAGCAAATCAGACGCTCAGGTCATCGAATGTAAGTCCCCTTGTGATTCTAGCAAAAATCACATCATACCACAAGAGCTTATCCACATGTAGAGAACCTACATGTCAGAACCTTGGAGTTACTTCGACTGATCCTTCGGCGAGATCTTCAGCAGTCGGGAAACTTTGTTCAAGAGAGGATAAGGTACCTTTAGGTATTTTATTTTGTGTTTGGTCGTGTACAAAAGACACATCAACAGTATCCTATTGGGTCTTTGATGTAGAAGCATCTATGTAAACAAGCAATCCTGTATCACCCAAAAATATGTCAAATTTTATTTTCAATCTCAATTCAATTTTGTTGTGTTTTAGTAGGTTTTTGGTAGTTGCTAAAAGAGAATTTCCATATTCCCATTGGTAAAATTAAGGACATCACCTTGAGAAAGGTCTTCATATGTATTTGTGATTTCAATTTGATGAAGATTGAATAAATATTGGCTAAGTTGCGTGAACACGGACTTTTAGTCTCTAACTGGATATTTGCGGGGAACTGAATCTCCTTATAATGGTTCCAAGGCATTTTCCTACTATCGGTTGCAAGTCATTTCCCCACAACTGATAGTAACTCATTTTCCCCACCATTTCCAAGTCATTTTCCCATAACAGGTACTTTCTCATTTTGCCAACCATTTCCAAATTATTTCCTAACAACCAGTTCCAATTCATTTCTTTTCACAATTGGTTGTTTTGCAAGAAATTCAGGTTTAACTAGATTTGCAAGATAGTTCAAATGAAATGAACTTGTAAGTTTTGATATGGAATTTTGATGATTAGCTCTAATGGTGAATGTTCTACAAAAAATGTAGTTCAATTGAAGTGAATTGAACCTATATGTTTTGATATGTAGTTGGGATCAACAATTCTAATGGTGATGTCAACATAACATCAACATGACATAAGCATGGTAAGATGACATCAACATTGTATAATATGTGAAAGAAGGCAATTGAACCAAATGTTTGTATCATTTAAAGGTTCCATTCAATAAGCAAAGGAATTTCTACAACGACAATGATGATGTCAACAAGGTATGAATTGCAAGAAATTTCAGGTGGACCTAACTATTGAGCAAGTTATAAGAAAATTGTTCAAATGGGCATCAAACCTCCACAAAATAGATATTTGTGAACTCTCATTTAAGAATTAGACATACAATGTAACCTGCTCAAACTAGATATTTGCATAATCTTGTTAGCAAACTGGATATCTAGAATTTCTTGCTTGAACTAGTCACTTGCTAGACTTTACCCTGCAACCGGATATTCCATTCTACAATGATTCAATTACCTGTAATCTTGATCTCACAACAATTTAACTTCTTATGAGCCCGAAGTATAAAAAAAAGTTGTAAATTCTAGAAAGCTTTTTGGAAGGATTGAAATTGGGGAGAAAAAATTGAGGTGAATTAAATGAGAAACTAATTGTACTCCTTGTGATTGTTCTAAAGATTATTTTCAAATTTGAAATAAATTCGAAGTAAAATTCTTGTTGTGGCGAAATTCTATTGTTGGATACTAGATTTTGGTTGTCTAGTAAGAAACCGATATCTAGACTACATCAATCCCACTCACATATCATGTGGGGTAAATTCTATCGAAGATACATTCGTAAAGCCTAAATGAGTTTGTCTATTAGATTAATGGAATGTAAGTTTCTTATAAAAAATCCTTTTGTAAGACTACATTTCCTACTTCAGCTAGCAATTAGATTAACCAATCACCAATTCACTATTGGTCAAAGCCCACAAGAATCACAATTAGTAGCAGTCATTGATACTCCCTCTTGGCAACATCTACAATAGTTCTTCCTTTTTGAGTGGGGCATGTGTATTACTAGACAAAAACAAGGAGGCATCAAGTATAATGACATCTCTTCCATAGATGTTTATATGATTTCAAAGAAAGCAACAATTTTAAGAAAATAATCTTGATGTTGGGCATTCATCCTAGTTGTCTATAGGTTGGCATCCTTGTTGAGTAGTTATAATTTGCAAATGCTAATGATTATAATGTCTCCTACCAACTCATCCTTCCACGTGGGCTAACTCCTGTTTCTAAAAAAATATGAATGCTACCTCACGACTATTAGTTGGGCTCAAAAGTTTGGCATTTCATTTGTTGTTGACATGTATTCCTCACTGACAATACTTCTGAATTGCTAGTAGTTACAAAGTTGTCCATTACATCAATTACTCGTTGACCATTTTGACCTCTTTCTAACAATCAACAATCAACAATCAACATCCATTTCCCTCATCGACAGTTATGCTATTCTTTGCCTTCAATGGATATTCCTAGTTGAATGTGTTGTCAGATGCTCTGTCATGGCTTACATGAGTCTCTTGGGCATTTGAATAAGCGACTAAGTAATCAAGTAAAATGCAGCAGCAACTTCCCTCTAAAAACGATCATCTCTAGTTATTGAGTATGAATCAATGGAAAGGTAAAACAATGAAAAGGAAAACCCTCATGCTGATCAATAGATTTGGAAATAAATTTTCAAAAAATTAAATAAATGTACTTTTCCAACCTCAAATGTACACTGAAACCTTTAAGGTGTTGAGTTTTAGGTGTTATTGTCATGTCCCCTCCTTGATCATTATATATATACTAAATGAAGCAATTTTTAAAATTAATTAATATAATAATTACCAACGAATGATTATTTGAAATTTATTTATTTATTGAATATTATTATTTAATTAATATTTATTACTAATAATATTCTTAAAATATTCAAATAAAAAAAAATTAATATTACATTATTATAAACATGATTTATATATTATAAATAATAAACATAATTTACATATTCTTAATTGTAAACACAATTTATATATTTAAAATAATAAATATATAATTGTGAAGATCGGGGGACATTACACAAAGAATTTATTCATGTCATGAAGCCAACTCCTAATCAGAAAAACATATGAGCGAAATTGATAAAGAAGATAATAGTTAACATTAACGAGACAGCCTGATAGAGGAAAGGTATTAATTAATATGATGAAGGAATGACTTAGGAAAGAAATGAGGTGCAGCTAAATGCATTAGTTTGTGGTTAATACAAATGACAAATAATAAGGAGTCCACGATGCCATTTAATAATGAGAATTGAAATCATAACAAGCTAAGAACATTAATATGAAGTCAGCGATAATGATCAAAGACAAAGCAACAGTTATGACAAATTAAAAACACAGCATATTGTGGACGTGCTTCACAAAATACGGTTAATTAAATTACCTTATCTGCAAACACTTGTAATCGACTAAGAGCAACTTCATAATGATATGAGGAAGTTAATTATTTTTCTGGCTGATGTGTCAAGGAGGAACAGTGAATAGTCAGAAGATAAATCCAGCGATTTCATACAAAAACAAATAAATGAGATCATTATTCATTAAAAACAAGACAGCGGTTATAGGTACAAAAGGGTGCGATTCACATCCTTAACAAACACTTCTCGGAAGCTCTGATCAATATGAGAAATTCGGTGATTATATGAAGAGGCATGAATTAGTACCAACAAGAACAAACTGTTGGTATTAAAGAAAAGACACAACCTATCCATGAAAGGTTATATGATATAAAAAGACATTAAAATCATTGGTAGAAAAAAAAGATATGTCATCTACAACCATCAAATGGACCATTGATCAGATTGGAACAGAACTGTTATTGAGTTACAGGCAGTAGCATCTGTGTTCTTCGTGGTATGCGTGTGATGTGCTTAATATGCATGCTTAATATATGAAGCCTGATAACATTCTTATGCAGAATTTAATGGTGATATAAATTTAGATAACAATAATAATATAATTATAATAATAATAAAATTATAATTATTATAATGTTTTATAAGAACTGCATCTGCAGTAATATATAATGATAATATCTGAGAATAAATAGCATATATAAATATATATAAAGAGATATGTATATAAATAACAAATATTAGAATATAGATCAGATAATATCAGAAAGAAGCTTACATTTCTCTGTTATCACTGATTGGATTCATGTTAAGATAGTTTTGTCTCCTAATCAATTTAGTTTAAGTCATAAGTATGTTGAGATGGATTATTTATGGTTAAAACAGGCCTAAACTTAGGAGGGGACATTACTAATGAGACAATACAAATGCTCTAATTAGGAGCCGGCTTCATGACATGAATAAAGTCTTTGTGTAATGTCCCCCGATCTTCACAATTATATATTTATTATTTTAAATATATAAAGTGTGTCCATAATTAAGAATATATAAATTATGTTTATTATTTATAATATATAAATCATGTTTATAATAATATAATATTAATTTATTTTTTATTTGAATATTTCAAGAATATTATTAGTAATAAATATTAATATATATTAATTAAATAATAATATTCAATAAATAAATAAATTTCAAATAATCTTTCTTTGGTAATTATTATATTAATTAATTATAAATATTGCTTCATTTAGTATATATATAACGATCAAGGAGGGGACATGACAGTTATTGATATTCTAGATCAGTGCAAGGCCTTGTGCCTAGGTTCAATTTCTCTAGGTAAAATTATAGTCAAATTTCTAATTGTAATTAGATTTTTAAGATTGAATTTTTTCACTATTTGTAATGCTGGTTTCAAGGGTTAGGCTCCTATGTTAGGCCACATAAAAGTAGGCTTAAGAGTTGTCAAATGTTATTATTAAGATTACAACTGTTACTATTGTTACTCAAAAATTTGTGTGAAGCTGCTCGGATTGATTGCATTGCTTTAGGTCCCACATCCTTGACTGCACCAAATATCAAACCTAAGGTAACATCTTTTTGTGCATTTGGTTTAGCTGCATATACTTTAGTTCTTGAGCTAATAAGGCATGAGTAGATTCGAAAACTATTAGATGTTTTTTTTGCTAGCTATGATGAACATTCAAAGGCACATAGACTAATTAAAGCATCTACTAACAAAGTCATTATTAATCACTATGCTGATTTAAAATAAGCAGAGCTATATTTTTGTAATATTTCTGAAGAGGTTGATAATATTACAAAATCCAGTATTGTGGTGTCATTGCACGATGCACCTTCCAATTCCTCGTCTACTCCAATGTGTTAGCCATTGGTTGTTCTTCTCGTCTTGTCAAAAAATAATGCAAAACTAAAAGTGTATCTATCCCAGCTAAAGTTCTATCCATACAGAGTTTGTATTAGACTCCTGTTGTGAGTGTCTTTGCAACATTCACCTATGGTGCTTTGAAGGTGATGCAGAGCATCCACACACTAAACCATATTAGGGAGATTCCTTCTCCCCGCTTACCTATTCAATAGGTACTAACCCTTCCACAACTTCACCATTCCCCTCACAAGGCTACTAATCCACTCACAAGGCTTCAATAGCCAAAACACGTTCTTGTTCACCAACTCCTTATCCAACCATTCATACATGTTCCTCCATACATATTCAACCATCTTGAACCCACATCCATGCTCTAAAGCACTCAAATACATTCATACCCCTTTATGGTCACTCAACCTAGACTGTCCCCTATTAGGACTTCCACTCTTCCACCAATGCCAACTCACAATATGCAATGGTTTCTTACAAACACACATACTCTTTTGTCACTCCTAAAAGGCTTCTCAACATGTTCAAACTTGGCTCTCTCTACCCACCCAACCTCCCAAAATGACATAACAATGTTTATTGAGGATTTACTGTTTTTAGGACAGTCAACAACATGTTTAGGATCAGTCAATATCATGTGGATGCTTCTCACCTCATGGGGTCTTCAAACACTGCTAAAGGCTTCAAAGAACCTCCTAGACCTTCCTCAGATCTCTCCCACTCTAACTCTCATCAACACTCACTTAATCTTGCACAAAAATGGAGATGTTCATATCACTGTCAAATTAGGACAGTCAACTAAGTGCAGGGACAGTCATAAACTTTCTTGGTTTGATTAGCCCTTAGGGTTTCCAACCTCTTGGAACACGTTTGAGACACCTTCATACCCTCTTCTAAGCCTCCACCAATCTTTCCAAACCCTCCATACACTTCAACACATTCAAACACCACTAATACACTGATGTTCACAGTGTGAGACACTGAAACCAGCCACATTACCATCTATTTGCACGTGCCAACATTGATATGAGACCCTACAACCAAAGTAGAAATAAAATACATGACATTGCCCTCCATTCCACCAAATTTTGGCCCTTGGTCAACGTGGAATGGAGGCTATTTACATTTGTTTTTCAAAACACTGTTTACCCTACCTAGGGTTTTAACAGTTTTTACAAAAATTAGGAGATCTCTCCCAAAACTTAATGAAAAGAAATGAAACAAAGATCGAACTACTGAGAATTCTCCCTTCTATCATTACTAGTTGTGTTTGTTATGCATTGTCATGTACATTATTATTTCATGTATTTAATTTATCAATTGTAGCGGTAAACATTTTGGCATCGTTGCCTTAAAAGAAATCAGGTCAGCCTTGAGTGGTTCATGTTGTACACTCCAATAAAGGTGAGAAGAGGCCACATGGTGGTCAAGACCAAGCGAATAGATGATTCACTGACCCTCAATCGAAGGGAGCACAAGGACGAGTCAGAGCTTGGAAGTACCCGAAGTGTTGGGACTTTGGAGGTGGACGTGTACACGACATGCGTGTGGCCGAGAGTGCAAAGAAAGCATCAAAACGTGGCAGTTGGAATAGTCCACCTAGGTCCAACACACTTGGAAGTACCTAAAGTGTTGGGGACAATAGAGGTGGATGTGCAGAGGACGCGTGTGTGGCCGAGAGTGCAAGGAAAGCACCAGAACAATCCCCCAAGTCCGGCACACAAGGAAGTAGGTGAGAAACCAATTTGTGGGAACTTGTCCCTTGCCGACGAATTGAGCCGAAGACTCCTTTGGTACCTTTCGAGTGAAAACAATGATGAACACCCAGGAAAAATAGAAACTCCCTAAATTTGCAAGGGATGGATTGGAGGATCCCGTACGACATTGTAAGACATGTATAATGATATGGGAGGTGAGTGGCCAAGATGACCATGATTATTGGCTGAAGGCATTTCCTGCCACCCTTCGGGGAATTGCTATTGACTAGTACACAAACCTGGATGCTAAGGATGACAACAAGATTGTAGCAGAAATCTATAATACCAAGCAAGGTAAAAATGAGAGTGTATGCGCTTACAACGGTAGGCTCAAAGAATTGTTGAACAAGATGGAGAGCCAGCCAGCCGACTGGTTGAAGAAGAGGTGGTTCATTGAGGGATTGATCTCTTCGTTGCGTAACAAGATGAAAGTAGTGCCTCCGTCCTCGTACACCAATGCTTACAATTGGGTGATGGACATCAAGAGTGAAAACAAAACCTCCTCTCGAGGGAAGAGGAAGACCGATGATGGTGAGAGCACTGAAGGTAGCAGTGACGAAGAATCCAAAACCGTACGAGCCCTTCGACGGGATATGTTGAGAATGATGAAAGAATTGAAGGTTGAGAAAGGAACCAATAAAGAAAGTAATGAATTATCGTGTACTGAATGCAAAAGCGAGGGGCACAGGAAAGGTGATTGTCCTAGAAATATGTTTTGTGAGATTTGCCAAGTGTTGGGGCATTCAATCAAGGAGTGTCCATACAATTTGAAGACGAGAAGTACACAAGTACTTTTCACACAGGGAGAGTTCACTCCATCTGAACCACATAATGCATTGTCAGGCAGTTATCAAGGGTGAAATCAAATAGAGTATGACTCCAGGGGACGTCCTATCATACAATGCTGATAATGTAGTGAATGCGGACACTTTGCGAGAGACTACCAAAATAAGAAAGGCAACATAAAACTATTGTGCAAATGGTGTGGACCCAAGAACCATGAAGACACCGACTACCCAAAGCAAAAGGGTATTAATATGTTGGATGTAGAGGAACAAGACAAGGCAGTTCTAGCAATCATGAGAGCACAGAGGAAGAAGGTGATATACCCAGACGCTTGTACCAAGAAGGAAGGACTCCAAGAAGCTAGAGCCTAAGTAAAACAAGTGCTAGCGAAGGAACAAGTAACCCCCAATGGAACTGCGGGTACGTCATTGTGGGAGTCAGAGAATAACATAGTTCGATAGGTGCTACAGACAACCATACCAATCAAGGTGGCCGACCTCCTTCAAACTATGCCACAACTGAGAATGGCAATTGCCAACAAAGTCAGTGACACCACTGTCATCCAGAACCAATGTGAGCCACAAGAGGAGGAACTGACGGGAAAACCACCACCTGAAGGGAATGAGGCCAATGATCCAATGTTGTTGATGGTGAGCATCGAGAGTAAGACGATTGTTGTCTAGATGGAAATAATGGGCCAAAATTTGGCAAACACCATCATCGACAAGGACTCGGAAGTTAATATGTTGTTGGAAGACACTTGGAAATGCCACCAACCTTCCACTTGGTAGGTTTTGACCAACACGGCATCGAGTCATGAGGAACGTTGATGGCACAAAAAGTAATGATTGGGACTAAAATTTTTCTTGGGTTTCGTAGTCATCCCGTTGGAAAAGAAGGCATATGATGCACTCGTTGGAAGGGGATGGTTGATTATGGCCAAGGCGAATCATAATTGGAAGCGGAATACACTCGATCGAGAGTGACGAGAGGAAGTACATCATCAATTTGAGGAATTAGGCGGTGAGCAAAGAACTAGCATCCTCCGACTCAAAGCCTGAGGGTGGAGAGTTAGGTATGGATGAAGGGAGGAAAGGCATGGAACCTAATGATGAAGGGTAACTAGAACTGGAAGATTGCTTGGATGAAACAAGTTCCCTCAATGGATTATTCCACCGGCAAATAGAGGACTACAAGGTATTTTCGCCAACATGTAATTTCTTTGAAGCTACAACCCTTGGAGTACAGCAACCGATGAAAGCGTGTAAAGTTATGGAGAGTAATTCCACCGTACAAAAATCAGTTGAGATTAAGTTGATCGTACGGCCCATAAGAGCTGAGAGTAGATTGATGGTACAATCCATAGGAGCCAAGAGTCAATTGCCGGAATTGGAGGCCGACGTCGAGGGTTTGACACCATACACCGTATGGTTCACAAGTGCAGCAGCCAAGAGTAGATTGACTATATGGCCCACGGGAGTTGAGAGTAAAGTGCCATCGTCCGTCGTAGGCTATGTCGTAGAGTCTAACGGGAAGGAGGTCCCGATACCACACGAAGCAAGCAAGGAAGAAAGCATCTACATCACTTGGAGGTTGTACAAAGAAACCATAAACATGTCATGCGGGAGGAAATCTTGCACATTATACAAAAGGGGAGACAATAAGTTGTACAGGAATGAAAGACTGTATGTGGGGCCAGCTCACATACTGTACGGACAAGAGAAGAGGACGCATGGGTTGAGGATGAACATGGATCCGCATGTGACAGTAGAGAAGTCAAGTCCATACAAGATAGAGGAGAAGTCAGACAATACAGAGGAGTCGTACTTGAATTCAAAGACATCATACAGAAACACTAAACCGTACATAGAAAATCAATCAAGCCCATATGTGAAGAATGAGTCAAGGCAATCAGTCAAGCCCGTATGTGAAGAATGAGTCAAGGCAGCAAGTTTGTAAAAGTTGCAAGTCGTACGTGGAAATGCCACTTGAGTTGTGGTTAAACACTGCAAAATATCTATTATTTGGCTGCCTCTTGACCCCGCCGGGGGTGCTGCCCCCAAACCCCCATTTGATTTGGCAAGTGCACTACAAGTTCGTGTTGTCTAGTCCAATTCATTGTCTGTCCTTAGTCTTCCTGAATATTACTTGATGTTTGCTTGTCGTCTGGAAGACGACTTTTTCTTTTGGGGGGGATGATGTAGTTGGCATAAAATGCTTATTGTTATGTTCGAAAATTTTGGTTACTTGACAATGTATTAATTAATTGTATTAAGTGGGTTGTCACTCTCGAGTAGCTATGTGTCGGTTGGTTGACGATTGTATTCCTCTCGGCAACTGTAGGGTTCTTTAAATATGTTATGTACCGCCAAGGAAGGTAGTATGATATAGTCGGGTCTATTGTACTCCTTGGCTGAACACAATCTTTGGTCTTCTTCTTTGTAATAATTGCATGTGCGAATAAAGATATATTTTACTGTTGTCTCTGGTATGCATTGTCATGTGCATTATTATTTTTTGTATTTAATTTATCAGTTGTAGCGGTAAACACACATGCTATACCAATGCACATGTTTCTACTCTGACACGTTCTACAATCATTACCATTTGCGTAAATTCATGTGATTGCAGCGTGGGTGGAAACAATATCCCTTCAATTCCCCACAAGGAAGATTGGAAGTATACATTAATTATGGTTTAGAGGCGAGCCACGTTTAGAGAATGATTAGGGGTTGCATTAATTTAACTTAGCGTGGTCCATAATTAGCTTGATTGTAGCATTATCCAGTTTATTTAAATAAATATTACTTAGTCTTACGAATGATTTGACATGTTATATGATAATTTAGCATCATACCTAAGTGTAACAATTCAAAGAGAAGCACATTGCATTAAGTACATGAAGCAATGACAAATTAACATGGACACGTGGGAAGGAAATATGTAACAGCACACAAAAAGAGTAAATGCAAGACTGACCTTGGATTAAAGCAATCTGGAAATCTCCAGCATGTGGGATCGTGCCTCCAATCCACTATCACCAAAATAATGCAATGTTACAATCTCAAGAAATTATCGCATGCAACCAATTACCCTCTCTCGTGTTCTGCATCCCACTATCCATTCCCCTCCTCCCTTTCTCTTCAAACTGGATTTCAACTCTATGTGACCCTTCAACTCCCCTGAAGACTCTTACTAAAGAAATATATAACTTACGTGAAGTGGTTTTACTTCACAATCGGATCCAATTTGGATCACATAGTTTGTTTTTTAACTATTTTTTAATTTAAGCAATCTAACCTTTGGATGCTTCAAGAGGTACAGAATGTGAAGCACCTCATCTTCATCAAGTTGCTTCCCTATTGGCCAGAAATGGTGATTAGCTTTTAATACACAAAACTAGTGTGAGCACACTGGCCAAGAGGAAAGATAAGAGTGCTTGACTAGAGCTGCCACAAATAATCTGGACACCCTATCAAGGCATCATGTTTTGGTGAGAAACATTCTGCACAAATGGTCAACTTTTAATTGAGTGTTTTGATAAACAAACTCAGCCACTCCAATAAATTGTGAAGAATTTTTCCTAACTCCTCCATTAATCTTCTCCACTTGAATGGACAAGGTAGGAACACCAAAAGATATCCTTTAGGGAGGAAGATAATTGATATGAACATGTATAAAATGTAACATTGTGATAACATATTTATTAGCATCATCCTTGTCTTCCACGCAAGGAGACAAATAGCTATTCAAATCCACACAAATCCAAAGGACCCAAAAAAAGATCACTCCCTCTACCAAAATTTGAATACACACTTGTGCACACACACGTGCATAGGAACTTGACTGTGCATTGCAAACACACATACAGATGCAAGGAAAAAGACTCAAGCAAGCACACAAAGAACTTACAAACCAAAAATGGATCCAAAAAGATATCATTGAACTTGAAGGAGATTGATAGAAGAAGAAGCTGCTAGTGTGAAATAATGTATGATACAATTTTCGAATATTATATAATGGTAATTAGAAGCTAGCTCTTTAGGCATGCACAACACAAACAAATGGTAAACCAAAAATACATCCAAACAGAATCTTTGAACTTGAAGTAGATTAATAGAAAAAGAAGTTGCTAGAGTGAAAAGATGTATGATACAATTTTCGAATATGTATATAATGGTAATTAGAGTAATATTAGAATATTTCTTATTTAATGGTTACTTAATGTACTTTAGTTAGTTTAGCTAGTTTCTATTTTCAGTTTCAATTAATGATTGTTTCGTTTAGAAACATCGGCTTTGTAATTGCTCTATATGGAGCTTTGCATCTCCATTGTTTAATTAATCAATTACCATTTCATGGTATCAAAGCTAGTTGAAAAAATTTTGGCGGTTGTTTTTTTTCCTTAACTATAAATAAAATCATGTTTCCCTAAAAGAATTTTCGGTATTTTTTTTAGTTTTCTTCGATTTTTATAAAAATCAAAGGTTTTCTAGAAAGAACAAAAAATTGTGAGTTTGTGCTCGATCAAATCGTGTGAATATTTTTAGTTGACAAATCGCAGATTTCTTCGATCAAGGGTCAAAGGGTTTGTAATCACATATCTGTTGTACAATCATGCACGGGTTTTTTGGTCTCAATTGTGCATAGAAGGGTTTTCTAGTTTTCACAAAATTCTTCAGCACAGGATGAGTTTTGTTTTGGGGACGGATTTTAGCGACGACTCCTTTGAAAATGGTGACACCTCTATCTGCATATCACTACGCCTCTGGCTTTTCTCGCAACATCTATTTTTTCCACGACCTCTCTACACACGATGACTCCCTAGTTTCTTTTCTGTGACTAGAGGTGATGCAAAGCTATGGCTAGGCTTTGTGACAATTTTGTTGTAACTCAATTTTCTTGTGCCACATGTTTTTCAGAGACTTAGGGTTTCTGAATAAAAACATGACTTTTTGGTTTTTTATTCCTTTATTTATGCGATCTAGTTACTTGCAACCTAGAGTTTCAACAACTCGACTTGGGTAATCTTTTTTCTAGTTTGAGCTTGTGTCTTGGGATTTGTGCCTTAAGTTATGTGCCAACGGTTTGACAATTTTTTGACTAGTTAAATCACATGTTTGTTTCTATTGTTCTAATACCTTGTTTTTTGTGCATCGGGAATCGTGCAAGATGGCGTCTTTAACAAACATCATGCCAAAGAGCAGCCAAAAGTTCAATGCTTGTGATTACAACACATAGAAACACTGGATGCTTAGAATATTTGGGTATCAATGTCTTGATCAGCTTGGTCTGGGTACTATGTCTCAACCCTCAATGGTGGAATAATACCAAGACAAGTATGATGAGCGAAATCGTGAAGCACTGATGGTCATCAAATTATTGGTCACCGATAATTAGCTGCCTCAAGTGCCATCTACCAAGACAAAAGTAGAGTATTCTTCCCGAAGAACATGTTGTTTTCCATGATGATGGATGATAAGATGTCTCTACAGGAGCTTCTTACGAAGATCAAGGATATATGCAATCAGCTAGAAGCTATTGGTCGCAAAATGGAGGAAGAAGACATGGTGGTGATCACGCTCAAGACTTTACCTCAATCCTACAAGCCTTTTATTGAGACACTCAATATTACTTCTACTAGTGTTGATCTCAAGTTTGCTAACCTTTGCAACAAGCTTTTATAGCAGGATAGATGGAAACAACAGTTTGGCAGCAACACTAGCACATCCTCCATTGAACAAGCATTCACTACCAAAGCCTTCAATAAAGGACAAAAGCAAAGGATACACCTTCAAACCAAAAGGACAAGGTAAATCTCAAAAGAACTTCAAGAAGAATATCCAATGCAATTACTATGACAAGTTTGATCATATGAAGAAAGAATGCAAAGAATGCTTGGTTGCTGAACAATTGAAGCAGGAAGGGTCTAAGCAGAAGGCCCATGTTGCAGAGCATACTAAGCAGGAGTCTTCCTTTTATGCATTTATGGCCAAAAGACCAGCAAACCATGTCAAATAACCTCCCTTGTACATCGATTCTAGAGCTTCTTGGCATTTCACCTAAGATACCGGTTCTTGGCATTTTAGGCTGGGTTTGGGCCCTGGTTCTTGCCCAATATTGGTCCTCTCTGGGTTCTCCCTGAGTTCCACCCGGGCCTTGCCTAGGTGGATGGGTTCTCTGTCGGTCCTGCCACAGAGAACCCATCCACCTGGGCAAGACCCAGGTGGAACCCAGGAAGAACCCGAGCGGACCCAGGCCCATTGGTTCCCAAAAACAGGGCCCACGGGTCATAAAAACAAAAAAACCAATAAAAAAATACTTTTTTTAATTTTTTTTTAGCATGTAAACCAGTGTTCCACGGGGACGCATCCCCCCCCTTTTTGGGCGCGTCCCCCCTTCAGAAACGTCTCGGGGACGGGGGGACGGGGACGCGACGTCCCCCGCCATCCCGCCACCGCCACCCAAGCGCCGCCGGGACACGGAGACGTCCCCGCGTCCCCGCGTCTCCAAGGGAGACGTGGAGACGTGGAGACGTCTCCTTGGGAGACGTTTGGGCGTCTCCCAAAGAGACATGGAGACGCCTCCACGTCTCCTTGGGAGATGTTTGGGCGTCTCCCCGTCCTTCAAGAGACGTGCAGACGTCTCTCCAAGGACAAGGACCTGCCCCTTGACCCCGCAAGGGGCGATGCCCCTTGACCCCAACTTGGGGGCGCTGCCCCCAAACCCCCGTTGAAAAATATAGGGGGAAACTGCGCCGATAGAAGTAGGGAAAATCTAACCTCTGAGTTTGATTAGGCTCCATATAACAACACAACTTAGAAATCTTGGTATTTAGATTTAGTATTTCAAATTTCCTATAGTCTCATTTGAAATGTAATTCTTACACTGTAATACTGTCATACATCTTTTCAAAACTAGTTTTTCAAGTATTATATGTATATGTACAAGTATATGAGCACCACCACCCCGCCACCCCCCCCGCTGTCGTCCCCAAATTTAGGCCCTTGGTCCCCCCGTCCCGGAAATGCATCCCCCCCGTCCCCCCGTCCCCAACGCCCGTGGAACACTGATGTAAACCCATGTCTCTCTGATCTTTTCCAATATGCTTCACTGGTCTGCTCTGAATTCTGTTCTTATCCTCTACATAAGGCTGCTCATATATTCTCTTGTTCTATCACACCAAGTTGTTCTAGACTACTGCAGATCTGCTTTTATTTGTTCATCGTTTTGTCCTAGTGCTATTCTTATTCATCTTTGTCGTGCTCTAACTTAGGATCCTTTTTTCGTGGTTGAATGATATTGTATTATATTATTCTCTATAATATCTGATATGTTTATAACTGCTGTAATATATCATTGCAGCAGTCACATTGTATATTTCATTTTTGTATGGATTGTATCATTGTAATGATCAATAATGGTAGTGATAGTTTATAAATTATATAATTATATTTTATAATTTTGATGTTTGAACATATATATATATGGACGAACCCGTACCCAAGAAAAAAAAAATTGTCGAATCCCAGAATGTGTACCTGAATCCGAACCCGAACCAGTAACTTAGCATTTAACTCATCGATGGGACTGGTTCACAGAATACATGACATTCAAAGATTTTGTTATCTTTGGAGGAGGAGAAGAGTATACTGTTGTTGGCAAGGGCAATGTTCAGATTACATTTGGAGGGAGAAATTCGATATTTCTCAATGTAAACTATGTTCCAAGCATGGAACTAAATCTTCACTCAGTCAGATTATGCGTCATTTTCCAAAGCTAGATGTCATTTTCAATGCACACAAGTGCAGTTTTGTTGACAAGGAGAATCACACTACAGTTGTTGTTGGCCTTGAGGTTCATGGTCTTTACAAACTTGTTGACACTTGCAATTCTCGGGAGCATGCCATGGCCATAAAGATTTCTTCCATCAGCACGCTTTGGCATCAATGGTATGGGCACCTAAATGTTCCCTATCCCTCTCAATTGGCTCAAGTGGGTCTGGTTGTTGGTTTACATGAGATTCAATCATAGAATCATGGTGTTTGTAGAGCTTGCCAGGCAGGAAAGCAACATCAAACTCCTTCCTCAGATGGTGATGCTTGGAGAGCCTTCTTCAAAGTCTTGCAGCTCATCCATGCAAATGTTTGTGGACCAATGTACACTACATCAGTCACTGGCACCAAGTATTTTTTATTATTTGCCATTGACTTCAGTAGAAAAATGTGGGTGTTTGTTCATAAAAACAAGTCATAAGTGTTTCTTGAATGTCAGTATTTTAAGGCCTTTATTTGAAAAAGAATCAGAATGTCCAATCAAAACTCTTAGGTCAGATAATGGGGGGAATTTTGTTCCATTGATTTCTCCAATGTTTGTGGACAGCAAGGCATTAAGTGTCAGCTTACCAGACCCTACACTCCTCAACAGAACGTTGTTGTTGAGGAAAGAAACCGCACAATCACCACAATGGCCCGATCTATGTTGGAACATAGGAATGTTCTTGAGAAATTTTGGGCTAAAGCAACTATACTGCAGTGTATCCTCTAAACCAGTCTCCCACATAGGTCATTAAGAAGATGACCCAAGAAGAAGCTTGGTCTGGGAGGAAGCCCAAAATCAGCCACTTGAAAGTTTTTGGCTCTACTAATTATGTTTGGATTCCAAATGCAAAGAGATCAAATTGGATTCCAAGAGCCAGACATTGACATTCATGGGCTACAATGATAATCACAAGGCTTATCGGTTGATTGAAGTAGATAGTGATCGTCTCATATTCAATTGAGATGTTGTGTTTGATGAAAGAGGGCCTTTTCATCTCTCTTCTCCTATTTTCAGTTATGAAGACCAGCCTCTCAAGGCTAACTAAAGATCAACCTCTAAAGGATAAAGATTTGGGTGTTCAACTTCCCTTAGCTCCACCTGAAGGGATTCTGCTGATTCTAACATAGAATATTGATTCTCCTAGATAGGATCTTGTTCCACCAAATTTTCCTAAGGAAAAGCTGGATCTACATCCCGATGAGTTTCTTCCAGACACTCCTGCTCATGTTGATCCTCTCGCATTAGATACATGTTCTTCTACTCTCCGGCCTAAATGGTGCGAAATGACCATTGGTGCTATTCGTGATGACGAACTTGTTGAGGCAAGAGCAAAAAGAACATAGTAAATTTTTCTCTCATGGCAAATCTTCAAAGTATTTATGAGCGTTAGACGTATTCCAAAGCAAAAGGAATACCTGAATGGGAAAAGGCTATGGAAGATGAGTATCATAGTCTTCAGAAGAACAACACTTGGGTTTTGTCAGATCTTCCACCACGAAAGAAACCCATTGGTTGCAAATGGGTTTATAAAGTCAAGTGTAAGACTGATGGAACTCTTGATAAGTACAAAGCTCGGTTGGTGGCTAAGGGCTACTCGCAGAAAGAAGACAGTGACTATAAGGAAGACTTTGCTCCAACCAAGATGAGCACCATTTGGCTTGTTCTAGCCATTGCAACACAGTTTGACTCGAATGTCCATCAAATGGGCACCAAGAGTGTCTTCCTCAATGGTGC
The DNA here is from genome assembly GCF_030272615.1 of Cryptomeria japonica. NCBI lineage: Eukaryota > Viridiplantae > Streptophyta > Pinopsida > Cupressales > Cupressaceae > Cryptomeria > Cryptomeria japonica. The sequence continues at coordinate 562,944,727 of NC_081411.1, read as the reverse complement.
TTTGGAGGAAGAAGTCTATATGACACATCCTCCAAGTTTCAAGGTTGCCGATAAAGAACACTAGGTATGTAGACTAGTGAAAGCATTCTATGGCCTCAAACAAGCTCCTCGAGCATCGTACATAAAAATTTATTAGTATTTAGTTAGACAAGGTTTTCATGTAAATGTTATTCAATTCTCAATTCAAGATGCAAGTTATATTCAAGGTTATCTTTTCCTTTAACTATGTATTATATCTTTAATATGATAAATATGATTATATTCTTGTGTATTGTAGGTGAGAGGAGCATTTATTGATTTCAATGTTCTTCTCACAAATGTCGATTGATATATATATGTAAGCAGGGAGGATCAAGCAATGCCTTGACCGATCATGTCTATGTTATTCAATTCTCAATTCAAGATGCAAGTTATATTCAAGGTTATCTTTTCCTTTAACTATGTATTATATCTTTAATATGATAAATATGATTATATTCTTGTGTATTGTAGGTGAGAGGAGCATTTATTGATTTCAATGTTCTTCTCACAAATGTCGATTGATATATATATGTAAGCAGGGAGGATCAAGCAATGCCTTGACCGATCATGTCTATTAGACATGATCGATCAAGACATTACTTGATCGCACCCTTTGACTTATCGTAGCATTTACCAATCGGTGTATACTTAACAAACCACCCGATACTCAATCGGCGTGTCTATCATATGCAAGGCAACCGATATTAATCGGTATGTATTAGTTAAGCCCGATAACCATCAATGTTCACCGTTTAATATATCAACCGATATTAATCGGTATACATTGGTTAAGCCCAATAATAATCGATGTTCACAGTTAATATGATAACCGATATTAATCGGAGCACATACGTTATAATGTAAACCGATATCAATCGGTATTCTGTGCTATGAGATTTACAATCGATGATTATAGATAGTTAAGCATTGATCGAACTTTACAAGTATGATTGAACATATACAAATTGAAGAATGATCATCAAATGAAGGAACAATAGCTTGAAGTTTTTCATCATAGTTTATCAATAGGATAGATGATTGAATGAGAGACTTCATTTATCTCTCATTCAATCATTTATCTTACAAAGGCTATCATGCATTAACACTCCCTCTTAGCTAGGTGAGATAAATGAAAACAACATATCAAGCATCACAATTCAAATGATGGTTAGTATTCTTTACACAATCTGACTCTTCAGAAAATCATATCACCTAATCACATGACATGAAATATCACCTAAACACGTGATACAAATGTTCATCACATCAATCTTGTGATGACAGGATATCACCTAAGCATGTGATATCAGTATTGCCTAAACATGCAATACTTAAGGATAAACATATGAGGATGATTAAATTCTCATCTTATCCAAGTTGTGGTATGTGCACTAACATCTTATACAAATGTTTTACCACAAAACAGTCATGGCACATCTATGACATACCAGAGATCCAACATGATAACTGGTTTGAACATCATAAGATCGTCACCTCTTAGATATGAACTCAGGGGATAAAATCCAAAATGTCCTATCATGACAAAGAAATTTACACATTAAACATCTTATTGATATGTAAATACAGATTACAAAGCAAATTACCTTTCTATCATACCTGAACCTTTTCTGAAGTGATCAACCTTCACTCTGGAAAGAGGTTTGGTCAGAATATCTGCAGTCTGATCTCCTGTACAAACATATTCTAATTGGATCACATTCATGTCTACCATATCTCGCACATAGTGGTATGGAATCTCAATATGCTTGGATCTGTCATGGAACATTGGATTTACAGAAAGTTTTATGCAGCTCCGATTGTCACAATGTATGATAGTAGGTTTCATAGGCTCTCCAAACAATCCCACAAGCAACTTCCTAAGCCATACTGCCTCTCGGGCAGCCATGGAAGCTGCAATATATTCAGCTTCGGTGGAACTCTGAGCCATAGAAGACTGCTTTCTACTGATCCAGGATATCATGGTTGAGCCTAAACTGAAGCAACACCCTAAAGTGCTTTTCCTGTCAGTCACACTTCCAGCCCAATCTGAGTCTGTAAATCTGTGTAGGTCTAGATCAACTTTCTCATATTTGAGACCAAGGTTTAGAGTACCTTGTAAGTATCTCATAATGTGTTTTACTGCAATCAGGTGGATCTCCTTAGGCTCACACATAAACTGACTTAAGGCATTAACTGCATAACATATATATGGTCTTGTATTTACAAGATACATCAGAGACCCAATCATTTGCCTATATAGAGTAGGATCTGATGGTTGTGATTCTGCTGCTGCTTCCTTAAGTTTATGAAGGTTTGTTTCCATTGGAGAGGTCATGGGTCTACAGTTTAGCATTCCAAATCTCTTCAAAATGTCCAAGGTATATTTACCCTGGTTTAGTATAATGCCATTAGTATTCTGCCATACTTCCAAACCTAGGAAGTAATGAAGGAGTCCCAAGTCCTTCATATCAAATTCTTTAGCAAGGTCTTTCTTACATTGATCTATGAGGTGATCTTTTCCTGTGATTAACAAATCATCAACATATAAAATTAATATTAGCATATCACCTTTGTTTTGCATATAGTAGAGATTAGGATCTACATCATTCTTGGAGAAGCCTAATTTTGAGAGATAGGTATCAATTCTTTCATACCAGGCCCTGGGAGCCTATTTAAGCCCATAGAGAGCTTTCTTGAGTCTACACACATGTGACTCTGCATCATGAATCTCAAACCCTTCAGGTGGCTCTAGGTATACTTCTTATGAGATCTCACCATTAAGGAATGATGTCTTAACATCCATCTAATGAACTTTCCATCCCTTTGATGCTGCAATGGCTAAGACTGCTCTTACTGAAGTGTATCTGGCTACAGGTGCAAATGTTTCCTCATAATCAATTCCTTCCTTTTGAGAAAACCCTCTGGCTACAAATCTAGCCTTATGTTTCTCAATGCTGCCATCTGCAGCGTGTTTGATTTTGAAGAGCCATTTGGAGGTGACAACAGATTTCCCAGACGGCCTAGGAACAATATCCCAAACATGATTTTTCATAATGGATTGGTATTCTTCAGACATGGCATTCTTCCATACTTGATGTTTAAGTGCATCTGATACATTAGTAGGTTCTACTCCTGAGAGATTATTCAGGAGAGCGACATAGTTGGTATGTTTGTCAGGCCTTTTGCTTTCTCTGAAAGTTCCTGAAGGGGCAGCATACTTTTGAGCTTCTTCTACAGTTTTGGTGGCCCATAGTGGTCTTTTCTTGAAATTTTCTCTAGGTGGGTTTTGAGTTTCACTTTCATTTTCCTCAAGACTCTCCCTCTGAAGCTCAGGAGCAGGGTCTTCATCTATACTAGGGGTAGGGCTATAGACTTCAGGTTCTAGTGAGCTTTGGGCTCTTTTGAAGGCTAAGTCTTCTTCAAAGATTACATCCCTACTTAGTTCAATATTCTTTTGACCAGGTATATAGATTATGTAGGCCTTGGAGGTTTCACTATATCCTACAAATATTCCCCTTTTTCCAGAAGGCTCTAATTTTAATCTTTTCTCCTTAGGTACATGAATATAGACAGGGCACCCAAATATCCTAAGGTGGCTGATATCTGGTTTTGATTTAGTAAAGACTTCCTCAGGGGTTTTATCTTCAAGATGGGAATGAGGACATCTGTTTTGAATATATACAGCAATGCTAGTTGCTTCTGCCCAAAGATTAACATTTAGATTCTAATCAAGAATCATAGCTTTGGTAGCTTCTACAATTGTCCTATTTTTCCTCTCAGCTACCCCATTTTGTTGAGGATTATAAGGTATTGTTAACTCCCTCTTAATCCCTGAATTTTTACAAAAATCTTTAAATAATTCTAATGTGTATTCCCCCCCATTATCAGTTCTTAGAGTTTTAATATTATTTCCTAAGTAGTTCTCTGTTAGTGATTTGAATTTTTTAAACCTATTGAGGATCTCTTCTAATTCTTTACACTTCAGAAAGTAGATCCAAGTTTTCCTAGAGTAGTCATCAACAAATATTACATAATACAAAAATCCCCCTAAAGAAGGTACGGACATAGATCCACATACATGAGAATGTACTAGCTCTAAAATTTTACTTGTTTTCCTAGTACTATTTTGAAAAGCACCCTTAGTATTTTTACCTAGGGCACATCCTTTGCATGCCCCTGAATGATATTGCTTTAACTTAGGTAGGCCTGTGACAAGGTTTCCCATTGATGATAAAGCTCTAAAATTCAGGTGACCTAGTCTTCTATGCTAGACTTCATTAGCATCTGTAGTTTCATGGATTAGGGCTAAGTTGGGCTCTGTGCACAGCTCATACAAGTAGCCTTGTCTTTGACCAATGGTTTTAGCTTTCTTGAGGGATGAATTATTTGGCCAAGCCAACACTTTGTTGTCCATGAAGGTCACTCTGTATCCATTGTCCTCTAGTGCTGATATGGAGACTAGGTTTCTCTTGATGCCTGGGACATATAGTACTCCTTTAAGTTGTACTCCTCTGACTGGATGTGTGGAGTCATCTCTGATAGTCACTTCCTCATCATTCTCCTCTATCATGGAGTCTAGCACTTCTTTGAATCCTGTAATGTGTCTGGATGAGCCACTGTCGATCACCCAGGAGTTAACTTTGTTTGATGCTTGGTTTCTAAGTATTGAATAGAGTACATACTTCTCAGAGTCATCTTCCCTTTTAGATTTTCCTGTTTTGGCAAATGTGGCTTGTTGTTTGGCTCTTTCCGGACATTTGGCAACATAGTGCCCAAATTTGTCACATCTGTAACATTGAATCTATGAAAGGTCCTTCTTGAAGGTGTTCTTGCCATGACGACCTTTTCTCTTCCTAAATTGTTTCTGCTTGCTTTTCTTGTTTGAGTTTGTATTTAGAACTTGAAGATCTTCATCTATATTCTTTTGCTTGCTCCCTTTCTTATTTAACCTTGATTCTTCTTGGAGATAGTCTGCCTTTAGCCTGTCGAATTTTGGAAATTCATCCCTTGCACTGATGCCTTGGGCGAATGTTTCCCATATACTAGGCAACCCATCTAGAGCAATGAGTGTTAATTCTTTGCTTTAGATCTCATATCCAAGAGTTGCTAGTTCATCCCTTAGGGTTGATATTCGCATGAAGTAGCCATTGACTGATTCTCCTTTGATCATGGCTATGTGATTTATTTCTCTTTTTAAAGCCAAGGTTCTACTAGCATTGGATATCTCAAATGCATCTTCAAGTGCTTTGAACATGTTGTAAGCCGTTTCATGTTTCCTTATGATGGGCATAATATTATTTCTCACCCCATCAACTATGATTTTGATGGCCTTTTCATTTCCCTCTCTCCAAGTTGTTTTGTCAGGTTCAGTCTCAACTTTTGCAGTTTCAGTTTTTACAAATGATTCGACTTTATTTTCTTTTAGAATCATTTGAATTCTGAACTTCCATGCTGAGAAGTCATCACCTCCTCCGAGTCTATCTTCAAATCTGATAGCGCTAGCCATTAGAGGAAATGTGATGTTGAATATATGCTTGTTTTGAATTTTCCACAAAATTGAACAGCCTCGGGTTCGATTTAACTATAGCTCTGATACCATGTAAATGTTATTCAATTCTCAAATCAAGATGCAAGTTATATTCAAGGTTATCTTTTCCTTTAATATGATAAATCTGATTATATTCTTGTATATTGCAAGTGAGAGGAGCATTTATTGATTTCGATGTCCTTCTCACAAATGTCGATTGATATATATATATATATATGTAAGCAGGGAGGATCAAGCAATGCCTTGACCGGTCATGTCTATTAGACATGATCGATCAAGACATTACTTGATCGCACCCTTTGACTTATCGTAGCATTTACCAATCGGCGTATACTTAACAAACCACCCAATAATCAATCGGCGTGTCTATCATATGCAAGACAACCAATATTAATCAATATGTATTAGTTAAGCCTGATAACCATCAATGTTCACCGTTTAATATATCAACCGATATTAATTGGTATGCATTGGTTAAGCCCGATAATAATCGCTGTTCACAGTTAATATGATAACCGATATTAATCGGAGTGCATACGTTATAATGTAAACCGATACCAATCGGTATTCTGTGTTATGAGATTTACAATCGATGATTATCGATAGTTAAGCATTGATCGAACTTTACAAGTATGATTGAACATATACAAATTGAAGAATGATCATCAAATGAAGGAACAATAGCTTGAAGTTTTTCATCATAGTTTATCGATAGGATAGATGATTGAATGAGAGACTTCATTTATCTCTCATTCAATCATTTATCTTACCGAGGCTATCATGCATTAACATTTCAGAGGAGTCCTTTGGATCCTAACTTGTATGTCAAGAATATTGGTAGTGAGAAAATTTTTGTCATCTATGGCGATGACCAGATCATTACTGGTAGTATGGCACATTTGATTGAGCAAATCAAACAAAATTTGTGCCAATCTTTTGATATTACAGATTTGGGACTTCCTCATTATTGTCTTAGTGTAGAGGTTTGACAGACTAGTGGCAGTATCTACATTTCTTAGTCGAAGTATGCCAGGAGTTTGCTTGATAAGTTCTAGATGAATGATTGCAAACCTACATCTACACCTATTGAGAAAGGGATGAAACTATCAAACAAAATAGATTCCCCTTAAGTGAATGAATCATCTTTCAGGCAACTAATTGATAGTCTCATCTACCTAACAGCCACTAGACCTAATCTTACTCATGTTGGAGCTACATATCTTGCTTCATGACAGCCCATAAGGCAAAACATTGGGTTGCAACGAAGCGTGTACTAAGATATGTGAAGGGTACACCTAACTTTGGCATTGTATACAACAAAAGAAAAGATCCTCGACTGATTGGCTTTACAAACTCGGATTGGGCAGGTTTTGTTGACGATAGGAAGTCTACTTCTAGGTATGTCTTTAGTCTGGCCACGAGTGCACCCACATGGATCAATAAGAAACAGCAAGCGGTAGCTCTTTCCTCTAACAAACCTGAATATTGAGGAGTTATTAAAGCAATGTTTGAAGCAGAGCTGGAACACTCGCAGAGTACTCGGCGAGTTTTAAACACTTGCCAAGTTTTTGAGCTTTGCAAGTTTTTACCACTTTAACTTGCAGCAAAAACTCACCGAGTAATCACCGAGTAATGGCCGAGTTTCTATAAAAAAAACTCGGCTAGACTAAAAAAAGAGGCCCAAACATGTCAAAAAATTATCTATTTTTGTATTTTCAGGTCAGTTTCATTCTCTTCATCAGAATATATACATGAAATATAACATTTAAGTATAAGTGGCATTTCAATATGTCTTTTTCCTAGTGGCATTTACTTTAAGTTATATTTCATGTATATATTGGCAAGATGTTTGAGAGTGGTTTTAGATCTCTAGGAGTTATAATGCAAATTCTAGGTTTTAGAAGATCTTTTAATTTTTCAGACAATCAATTTCAGTAATCATTATGCTCCTATCAACATTCTCTCGCTCTCTCTATCTCACTCACTTTATCTGCCTCAAATTTTAGACCTATCTCCCTATCACTCTTCCTCTATCCCCCTCTCTACCACACTCTATCTCAAACTCTCCTCTCTCCCCCAAGATCTAGACCTATCTCTCTACCTCTCTTTTTCTCACCCTCAGATCCCAACGAGGGGTGCTACTCTCAACCTAATTTTAATTTGCAGATGCTTGGTGGCAAAGTTGAGGTGTAAATACCCCAAATCTCAAAAAAATTGCCCTCAAAATCTTGTGTCAACTTTGCAGTTCATCCAGTTGTGAGTGCAATTAGAGCTTGTTTGAAGCCATTGACACGAAGAAGAGGAGCAAGTTAGCTCAAAAACGCCCAAATGACCTTGCCTTTGGCAATATAATCTTTGATTGTGTGTAAGGAAGGTAGAGGAAGTAGTAGGTGGTCCACTTGACTTGGATGATATAGATCCTTACAGTAATTGGACATCACCGGAGTAGCCTCCATTGTTTTCCGAGGATGTGATTCACAGATTTGGAGAGGCAGGTTATGGAGGAGGGGGGTGGATTTGGTTTCACGCTAGCTGACATTGAGGAGGAAGAGGATGAGGATGAGGAGTCATTACCAGTGCCACAAGTAGGTGGAGACATTGCTTCATCCAGGATGGAGGATGAGCCAACCATAATGAGCGAGGAGGCACATACATGCCCACTGCAGACTTCTAGGACTAGACCCTCTAGTTCTCTACCTCTCCCCTAGTTTTTGCTAGAGCTCGGAAGGGGAAGTTGTAGTTGTAATTTGTAATGATGTATTTACTTTTGGTTTTACAAAAACTATTTACTATTTTGCTTCCAGGCTTCCAGCCATCAGCATTCCTCATGAGGATGCGATTTTATAGACACTTGGCTTTTAATTATATCTACAATCCATATTTTTAAAACTCGTGGACTCGCCACGGACTCGCGAGTCCATGGGAGCCACGAGTCGACTCGCCAAGGACTCGCGAGTCCTGGCGAGTCCATCTGAAAGACTCGCGAGTCTTTTGCAAGGACTCGCGCAAGTCTTTTGCATGTACTCGCGAGTCTTTTAGATGGACTCGCGCGACCCAAAAAAAAAAGTCATGCAAGCTTTAAAATTAAGTTTTTTAAAAAAAAATTTGCTTTCATTTGGCATAACCGAGGGAGTGAAAAATAAAAGAAAAATAACACCCGACGCCTTTATAAAATAATAAAAGTATCTTTGGCCTCGCCATGCCCCTTGACCCCAACTTGGGGGCGCTGCCCCCAAACCCCCGTCGAAAAATATAGGGGGAAACTGCACCGATGGAAGTAGGGAAAATTTAACCTCCGAGTCTAATTAGGCTCCATATAACAACATAATTAGCATTGAAGAAATCTTGGTATTATACATTTTAGAGTTGAAAGTTTGAAACTATGAGTATGTGACATGTGTAATGTTTCAATTATGGCTCTTATGCTCTCTAAATGCATTAATTTCTTTATGTTTTTTTGTAAAACTACGGTTTTTCTTTTTGCCGAGTCTTTCACGAGTCCAAATTTTTGGTTTGCCGAGTCCGAGGCGAGTCCGAGATTTTCAACTATGCTACAATCAACTTGTTTCTTTTGCGTTATCATTTATTGAATCATTGGATGCATCTTCTCATTAAATTTTGAAAAAAAAATGCATTTTTTATTAAAGTTAAGCATGTTTTTAAGTTGACGAGTTTTTTTGAGTTTTTCCTGAGTTTTTGCCGAGTTTTTTTCCCAAGGACTTCGCGAGTCGAACCGAGTCGCGAGTAGTCCAACTATGGTTGGAATATCTTCCAATGGAGATAGAGAATTTCAAACCTGTCTTCATTGAAGCAATTTGGCTTCAAACAATACTTTCTGACATGCAAATGTGTCAAGCAGGGCCTTCTCTCTTGTTCTAAGGCAATAAAGGGGTGTTGTGAAAGATGTTAACTGAGAATCTGATCCAGATTGAAGTTTTTTTGTTTGCTTTCAAATCTTTGACCAGCAAATTGTTTTATTGGTTTGAGGTGAATTTTGATGTTTTTTAGTTTTTGGGGTTTTGCTTGCTTATGCCGATGAAAATTTGCCAAAAGAATGAAATACATTAAAAAAACAATTGACTGAAATAAAATTTCAGAACTCAGATTTTATTGCAGCAAATTATAAATTCAAGAGAATGATTATTTAAGACAACTAGAGCCAAAACTGGCCTACTAGGTGTCCAATGCCCTGCCTAGATGAGTTTATTTGATGCTGGAGGTGGTGCAAAAAGCAATATAGGAGCCTCCAGGCACTGCAAATTGTTCCAATGTGTTTTATTCTCCTTATATTTAATTATCAAAAACAGTTTAAGGAAGAAATAGCAGACCAGGTGCTTATTCCAAATTCTTGCCAAAAGAAACTTCCAGAATTGACCCTTTTTCCCCACTAAAATACTGATGTAGCCCAAATGTGTTAAAATTTCCCTGAAAGACCAACTGATCTGTCTTTATTTGCTGCCAAGAATGAATTTACACACAAATTTCTGAATCAAAACCCTCTAATTTATTTTATTGGTTTCACAGGAGAACCAAAGAGGGTACAGTCAACCTGGGAATGGTATGGCCAGCATTAAAAGCACAATAACAGCTGGAAAATGTTCCCCAATCTGCTCAAATGTGTTGTAGATGATTTATTCTTGCTAAAAGTATGAATTTTCCTGGCCTCGAATGACCTGAAAGAGGATTCCTTCAATGCAAAGGTGAATGGGCACTAAATAAGGGTGAGAGTTTTCATTCTCAACATGAAACTCCAATCAAGCTTGTTGCTGCAAAGCTCTCCAGGGAAAAAATTGTCAAATATCCAATGAATAATGAATAAAATGCTGCCCCCAATGTCTTTTAAACTTTCCTCAAACCCTAATTCGAATTTGGGGTTAGGGTTGCACTTTTGGCATCAAAAAACTTGTTAAAATGTTTCTTTTTATTAAAAAACAACTTCTCCTAAGTAGTTTGACCCATTGAGGGTCTAACTCCTCTTCAAAAGTGGCCATATTATTAAGTTATAACCTTTAAGTTATAACTTCTAGGGAAATGTGTCAAGGGGCCATTTTATAATTCATCATTAACTTTTATTAATCTCCTTTAAAATAAAGTTACTTTATAATTTTTCTAATTATAGAAAAAGTAACTTTATAATGAATTATTATAAAGTCTATGCAACTTAAGTTCACCAAGGCCAAAAAATGACTAAATATAGACTCCTCTTGGTAAAGCCAATCATCCCCTAGCCTCTGTAATTGCCTACAGAGATGGCTAACAGGCAAAACTATGCAACTGAGTGATCATAGGAAAAATGGGGAGATTACATACTAAAACTTGCCAAGAATCCAGTCTTCCATGAGCACACCAAACGTGTTCAGCTTCATTCAACAACTTGCAGAAGATGGATCTGTTCCGTTGTAGTATGTTCCAACTGAGGATCAGACTACAGACATCATCACCAAGTCTTTGAGCCCAGACGAGTTTGTAAAATTTAAGAGGCAACTTGGTGTAGTTAATAGAATGACCATTAAGGGAGGGTATTAGAGTAGAATATTTCTTATTTAATGGTCACTTAATGTACATTATTTTGTTTAGCTAGTTTCTATTTTTAGTTTTAATTAACGATTGTTTTGTTTAGAAACATCGTCTTTGTACTTTCTTTAAATGGAGCTTTGTATCTCCATTGTTTAATTAATCAATTACCATTTCAATTATAAACTAACTCTTTAGGCATGTACATACTAGCAGATACACCATATGTATCTTGGATTGCTAAGCATGTAATTATATATAAATTAACCAAATTCTTTTTTTTTAATAAACATCATGGTTGTCAAACAAAGAGAGCTAAACACAAAGCAACATATTGTGCAGCCAAATAGAACAGTAAATGTTAACTAATGACATCCGATCCATAAGCTTATGCTACAAACAATTTAATAATGAGATATTACAAATAATAGATGTTCTTCCCAAAATATTGCCAAAACATTTTTGAAAGGAGTTAGATATATCTCCAAGATATTAATATCGTTTTTCAAATCAGACAAGGATTAAAATAAGAACGCACAAGCAAGCAATGTTATTCCAAGCCTCCCCATTATCTGGATCAAGCTGTACAGCTCGTGTAAAACCATCTATGGCCTTATCAAAATCTCTGGCCTGCAAGATCCAGAATAAAGGCATGATAATATTGAGTAAATATCCCAAATCAACAATATTAATAGTAAATATAAAACAAGGAATATGAACATGTATTTGCATTAAATATCAGCACAATTGATCAGGTATTCTTCTGCAATGTAAAATTATGGGTGAAAATAATAATTTCATAAAAACAATGGCCAATTTACCTTCAAGGCTGCTGAACCAAGTGCAAACCATCCGTCTGGATGTAGTGAATTTAGAGCAAGTGCAGCTTCCCTACAATGACCCATTTATTCAACACATCTGGAAGTTTTTAATATAACTTCATTTACTACATTAAATTATTTTAGGAAAAGAAACCAGGAAACATTAATGATATCAAGGGGAAACAAAGAAAATTTGAAGTATAGAGACCAATAAAAATGGGTTTATAATATATACCAATGACTTTGGGACAGTTTGTACTCCCCTCTATTATATGCACTTCTTGCTAACGATCTCTGTCAGTAAATATACAAAATTGCACTGAGTATATATGCATGTCAAATCTCTAGTTGAAATTAATAAAAATATCCCTACTACAGAGAATAGCCTTTTAAGTAATAATGCAAACCTCAGCACGAGCAAATCTGTTACCAGAAACTTCCAAGGCTTTGATGTAGTTATCATCATTAAGAGTAACATCTCCCAGTGAACACCTAAAAAGGAAGGACAAATTACCAAACAAGATGAAGCGATCAAAGGTTGCAATTCATACCACGTATCCAAACATATAAGGTGTGATAGCTTGGGCAATGTGATACTGCAACATAGTTGAAGATTTTCATTTCAAAGGATCTCCTATTAGGAAGGAGAGTTTTAATATCAAAAGAAATCCCACTGTATGGATAATGCAACTACATTAAATATCTTGTAAACTGAAGAAATCATATAAAAAATGATATAAAATTCACTGAAATAGCAAGCCTATAAATTTGACAAAAAATAGGGATATGTAATTCAAAGAAGCAAGCCACGTAATCAATATATCTTTGCATAATTGATTAATTATTTTTTTTAAACAGTTCTCCAAATTAAACATAGGTTTGAAGTTTGAACAGGCCATTTTGAGCTAACCATTTTGCCCTGTGGCAGGTCAGAACAACATGCAAAATTACCCGTTTGCAACAAACCACAAGTTTTTCCAGCATCAAGTTCTATGACATGGACCCTTCAAATATAACAAGTAACCAAAAATTAATATATGACTAATAGAATTTCAATCACTCTTCCTAATTCCTTTATCTAACAGACTAAAGATTAGAATCCTAGAAAGCTAGACTTGCTGCACATAAATGTTTTCATTTCATTTATGCTTTTTCTATTCCAATATGATGCATACTGTTTTACAAATTTACATGTTTCTGATGGTGACCCATAAATTGGACCAAGAAACCTGTTCAGGACAACATATGTTATCTCTGTCAAGAAAATGTCGAAGAAACAGTACACCCTGCATACAACAGTTTCATAGCCAACTGACTATTCCTTGGTGATGAAGACAGCCTTGGCTTAGTTCAGTGCATCTAAAGGAGGTCAGAGAGCAGGAGAAATTTGGAGAGAAAAGCTTAATTACTGAATTGGAATCAGAATTGGGTGCAATTGCGTAGATTCGGTACACCAATACAGCAATTTTTTTTTAAGAGGCTGGGTAATCCGTTCAATAAAAATATAAAATCATTGATATATACATATTTGCAATCTAAAAACTACTATATTAATGCCATAATAATATAAATCCATTTATTAACTACTATATTGATACCATAGTTTGAGAACTTTGCGAATACTCTCTAGAACTTACCAAACTCGTGAGCCCTATAGCTGGACAAGTCATCTCGCCACAGACTCACAAAACGAGTCCACATGAGTCCTAGAGTACTCATCCGAGTCTCACCCTCGGACTCTCTGAGTCCTAGACTTGAACTCCCGAGTTCTGGGAGGTGACTGTCAGATCTGTCTGGGCGCATTAAAACAACACAAAGTGAATTTTTTTTTTCATTTTTTGGCTCAAATCATCCATTTTTTTGTGTAATTCTATAGTTTTTTTGCCAAACCCTTGCCAAAATTTTGGGCTTTCGAGTTGAGTCTAAGTCCAAGTTTTCAAACTTTGATTAATACCAAATTAATATAAAGTTATACTATATTTAATTTATTTTTTAAACGTGTTAAATATTAATAATAGATATTCAAAAAAATTAAAGCAGAACTGTATTATAGATATGAATACCATATCATATATGGATACAATTATTTTACAAAATATACAAATATAAATACTAACAGGACATTCATAAAATAACATCTATACAGAGAATAATAAATAATATAATAATATTAAAAATAAATATTAAATTATACTAAATTTAATATATTATTTGACTTTTTTCCCCAAGAGAAGATAAAGTTATGAAATAACCCTTTAGAATTAAAAAGGAGATAAAAATAAAGGATATTATGATCCTTTCCTTTGGTAAGAATATTTATAAAAAACTATTATAAAATTGGAGGAATACTTATTTAAATAATAATTAAAAGAAAACCTTTTTGAAAGGGTGCGATGATTTGTAAACCAACCTTTAATAGGTTACATAAAGCATTCATGTGAGACATGGAAGGGGCATGGAGATCACTTAAGGAAGAAGAAGAAGAAGAAGAAGAAGGTGGCTTGGCGGGCTATGGACATTAGAGGAAGGGGGCACAAAGTACACCCAGGAGGGTCTTGCCCAAGGCATGGATAGCACTTGTGTTGAGTATTGTTTTGTTGAACCAGTACTTGTGTAGAGCGCAATAGAGCTCTATGTTCCGAAAGGAGCTGGTTCCTCCTAGATGTGCCATAGCTATGATGACCAAGACAACTAAAGTCTTCTTAGAGCCAGAATGACTGTTCCAAGTACTCAAGACTCAAATAAGTATCAGAAACCCTTGATGATAAAGATACTGAGAATATAATATATGAATTTGGTGATAATATGATTTAGTTATGTGGTTATGTTATTCAATTTAACATGTTAAATAATTCCTTTAGAATTCTTATAAATTATCACACATATATAGTACGCATTGCTATTTATATCTATTTTGATAACATTATGTATTAACTTATATTAACTCCAATATTAATCACTGTATTAATTCCACTGCAAATACTTACTCTCGGAGAGAAGTGTCACTACATAATAAATAATCAATTTAATGCTAATTAATATAATTTTGGACAACTAATATGTATTTAAGTTTAATAAACAATAAACTTCATTTAAAAATTATCATAAGATTAATATATTAATAAATGATATTAAATTTTATTAAATTTTAATAGATTAAAAAGTTAAATAATCCTGTAGCCTGAGTTTGATTAAAGAAGGGAAATGAACTCTAAACTTGAATGCAATATTCCATCTATTATCCCGATTGGAAGCTATTCAAACAGTTGGAAGTCATTAGATAATATAGTTGAATGCAGCATTCCATATATTATCCCGATTGAAAGTTATTCAAATAGTGGGAAGCCAATAGATAATATTCAAACATAGCTGGAAGCTGTTTGAATGGCTGGAATATTCCAACAGCAAGTAGGGAGGAGCAGAGCGGGGGAAATGGTAAAAATGCAGTCTGAACATAAATAGTTGTTGGCCCATGAAATGAATGCAATCTAAAATGGATTTAACCATGCCATCAAAGTCTTGATCAAATGACCCTTTCTTCCTCATCTGCTATTGCTTGTGAAAATGCAGTGAAAAATAGTCATTAGGAATTTTGGTCATATGTTTTATGTTAAAAAAGTTTTAAAAACAAATGCAATAACTATGAAAACGCCTTGTACAAGTTGGAATTACCCAGATACGCTCGTTGATGACTAAACAAATCCATCTCAAAAAGAGTGCACTGTGGCCAATTCCACAGGTGTTTTGTACCCAAATCTGATTTGGAAATGAATCCTTGTGTAGGATTAACTAACAATTAAGTAACATAGAAAAAATAGTATTTTGTAGTTGGTAATGAAACCACCAAATGAAATAAGGTGCAGTTTCAAAACCATTCTGACAGTAAGCATTTGTCCCAGCACTTATGTATTCACCCTTGCGATTTTGTAACCATCTGCCTGCATAAAACAACAGTTTTTTGCCAGCTTTATCCCTACGGGAAAGCCATTGGTTGCAAACAATGTCTCTTCTTCTCCCAAACGTTATGAGCAAAGATTACCCCACCCAAAGAAGAATTAGAAATGTTATTTAAATACATGTAAGGCTTTGTGAAGGGGTTCACTCTTGTTTATACCTTCCTACAGGTTCATTTTTTATTGTTGTAAGCAGAGAACAAGGGAAGTCATGGAGTTTCACACATGTACAGGTGTTAAGAGCTCATTTTTTTGTTGATGCTGTGGATTCCAATCAGTCCTTTGGATATTAATACACTTGTAAAGACTATGAATATAATGACATGAGGAGTTTTGGCTCACTCTTCCTGGAGACTTCTCCCAGTTATGGGTTTCTCCTGGTGTATGTTTTCTTCAGACACTGTCAACGTTGGCTTAAACTATATTTAAAATTTTAATCCCTTTTACAAGTTCTTTCATACTTGTTTGAATTGTTAGATGAACCATTAATTTTTAGCATTTAAAGCTTATTAATTCAGAATTGGAAGTATTGCTTTAGAGCTGGTATTCATAATCTGTAGTTGAAGAGACAACTGAGGAATATCCCCATCAGTTTTTCTATCAATGGAGAAATTTGATTCAAAACAGCCTTCTTCTAATAGAAGCAAAAATTGGCATTCAATTGTTTGATGAGGAAGTAAGTGTACAAAGCCTGATCATTGGATAGCTCAATTGGAATAGTATGTAATGTCCCCTTTTCGAATTGAAACGAATCGGAGTACACAAAGCCTATTTTTGTACCCTCTAAGCGAAAGGAGGATTTAAAAATAAACAATATAAAAATAATTTATTAAGTTGTCTCAAGGTATCTCAAGTTATAAATTTGGAAAAGGACACTTAATTACAAAGCAGAAATGGTCAATAAGCAAAATAAAGTAAAAAGTGAAAAGTGGTCAATATTCAATCAAAAGGAATATTAATTACCAAAAAGGGAATTAATAATTAAAAGAATAAGTAATTCTTAATTACTTTTAACGTTGGATGGAAAAAGCATGAAAAAGAAAATATTGGAAAAGGCCATTCATTTTATCATTATCAATTTTCCAAAAATCCTTGTCCAGAGATCTGTCTCAACATCTTTTCGAAGGACAAAAACCCTCTACGTTAATTCAAGAATGGGAACAAAAAACCATTCTTGGTTCTTGTTGTCACAAAAGTTTGCATCCTTGTTGAGCTATCAACTCAGCAACCTCATGAAACATGGAAACAACCCTAAAGTGTGGGACCTTGTGCAAAGGGGTTGAATCTCCGGAGAAGGCGAGCTTCCTTCTCAATCCAAGTGAAAGTGTTGAACCAACTCAACACTCCAAATTCTACTTCTAAACCTAATCTAACAGATTGCAAAGGAAAAGGGAAGAAGGAAATGCTAAAATGAAAGGAGGTGATGCACCAAGATAAGAGATGTTCCTCTCCCCACCCTGAAATGACACAAAAAATCAATCAAAATACTGGAGACGCACAAACTTTAGTTGCATGAATGACCCCAAACGCATCTATGGAGGTTAGAATTTACTAAATGTCAAAGGGGATAAGGTTTCCCACAAGTCACACTCAAAAACAAGTTAACACAGAATATATGTGATAGAAAGCCACAAAACATACACTTGTACTGAAGGTAAGGAAACATACGCAACAGGCATAAGTTGAAGGGAGACAAGAATGATGATTTCAATTTATTCCCTGACCAATGGCCAAACTTACAATTGCAGAAATGCAAGAAAATATACAAATCTCCAAGAGAAGTGAAAGAGCATAAGGTAGCTCAAGCCAGCGAGGAGAGAACCCTTTACAATGAAGCTTAATAGAACTATATATAGCAAATGGGTCGTAGAGAACAAACAAATGATCAAGGAGGGGAAACCTTGACCCTAGCATGAACAAGAGAATGTCAGTTCGAGAAGGAAGGGAAGTGCACAAATCTGACATGGTTGTGGATGCAAGCAACTTAGCCATACCCTGACAAGGCAATCCCAAGAAGTAAAGTACTTCTAGAAGGTAGATTGTCTAACATTCCAAGCTCAGAGCATGCAGACCTAACATGAAGGCCATCGAGTAACCAAATATAAGCATGGCCTTGGACTCCACTTGATGGCAATCCTAGAAAAAACATAAAATGAGCCCCTGTAGCTCTACGAATAAATTGGTGCAGCATTAAGAGCCTTGAGTGTTAATCACGTCATTTGGAAGTGTTACAATTCGTCGGAAGTCGAACGTTGAGCCCTCAAGAAAATGTCGCAAGGAGAGAGGTTTTGGGATTCCGATGTCCTCAAGGAAAGGAGGAAAGGGAGGAAAGGAAGTTTAGAATTCCGAGGTTTCGAGATTTCGGGATCCTAAAGGAAAGGAGGAAAGAGAGGATAGGTGGTCCAAAATTCCAAGGTTTTAGGATTTCGGGGTCCTCAAGGAAAGGAGGTCCAAAATTATGGGGTTCCAAGATTTCGAGCTCCTTAATGAAAGGAGGAAAGGGAAGAAAGGAGGTCCAAAATTTTGAGGTTTCGGGATTCTGGGGTCCTCAAGCAAAGGAGGAAAGGGAGGAAAGGAGCTAGCCCAAAACCACCTCTTGACAAGATAACACTTAACATTTCATGATTCCATTGGTTTTGTCCTTGATCAACTAGGGCAACGCTTGTTCGTGAACATATCTCAGATTGGTTCTCACTGATGGACCAAGGGTGTCATAAAATGACAACATTTTGGCAACCTCTATGGGATGCTTGCCTACTAAGAATGAAATCCAAAATCCTTAAGCATCCATTGGGCACTGAGTCACTGGAAGGACCCAAAACATGTGCGTGCCAACACTTGGAGGGAAGATGGAACCTAGAGCATACATTCTCTTAAGGAGAATGCAGTAGGAGAAAAAGCACTTATTAAAGCAAAACAACCTCTGATCTAATATTTACATTGTCATCAAGACCCTCTTTAGAAGCAAGGCTTGAGATGAAACCCATTCATTTGGATTGGAAGAACTTCACCATCAAACCTAGAGAGATGAAATGCATTGGCCTCCTTGCAACTTGTGATAACATATAGACCACTCCAGATAGCATCAAATTTGGAGTGTCGTCCTACTTTGGCTTTGTTTGCATCCCACTTGAGAACTAGATCTCCCACTTTGAAGACCCTGTTAGTAGACTTTTTATCAAACCTTCTTTTGACTAGCTCTTGATGAGCCTCAAGCATATGCATAGCCTAACTTCTAACCTCTTCCAACTCCATTAGCTTAGATAGCCTTATTGTCATGGCATCATTCTCTATCAATTCTAGTTGATGTGCTAGTTCAAGAGAGGATAACTCCAAGGCAGACGATAGTCTTGCTTCGTTCCCATATACCACCACGAAAGGGGAGTTACCAATCACCCTCTTGAGTGTGACCCTATCAACCCATAAGTTTCTCCTAAACTTAGCATGCCAAGACCTCTAGTTGCCTTCTATTGTTCTTTTGACTATCCTAATGAGGTTTTTGATGGAAGATTCAACTAGGACATTACCCTGAGGGTAATAATTGGATGATGTATTTAAGTATATACTATGCTTAATTGTGCAAGAACTGATTTGGGTTTGAACAAATGCCTTGGCATTATCTGATATGATGGTAGAGGAGACATTGAATCTTGTCACAATTCCATCAAGGAATTCCAAAACTGAGGCCTCTGCAACATCCTTCAATGCAACTTCCTTTGTCCACCTGGTGAAGTAGTCTGTAGCGGGCAAGATCCACTTGTGACCAACACTAGAAGGTGGATTTATCATGCCAATGAAGTCTAAACCCCATTGTGTGAATGGCTGATTTGCTTGAAAAGGGTAGAGAGGAAAGGCAGCTAACCTTTGCTTTCTTGAGAAGAAGGCTCATTTTTTGCAATTCTTCACCCATCTATGTGAATCACTGAATAAGATTGGCCAGTAATAACCAGACCTCATTATTTTGATAGTTGTAGTCCTTACAAGGAAATGACCCCTGAAAAGCCATCATGAAATTCTTCTAATAATTTGTTGACTTGATTTTGCTCAATACATCTTAACAAGACTCCATTAGAGTCTTCAAAAAAGGGTGTCATCCACTAAGACATAGAGGATGGACTACAACCTGAAATGTCTTCTTTTGGTCCCATCTAGACCTTGGGGGTATCTACCTTCCATTAAGAACGTGGTCATGTCACTCACCCAACTGACTTGAGTGTCGTTGCTAGTTGGTTGGTCCTCTTGTAACACAAGGGTGAAGGAGTCTCAAAAGATGAGACAAGCTGTTCACATAAGCCCTTACCTCTTACAAGCTTGGTGATCATGATGTTGACGTCGTATTCCATGGCCTTGATTATCCACCCAGCCCTCTTCTCGTTGATGTCCTTATTTAGAAGGAAATCCTTGACGCTTGAATGTGGAACTAAGAGCCGGATCTTGTTGTCAGACAGCATGTGTCTAAACTTATTCAATGCTCTTACAACAGTGAGGCCCTGCTTCTCTACATAGCTATCCCTAAGCTCATAATCCCCAGTCCCTCATTGAAGAAGCAATGGGTTGCTCCAAATTATTGTCTTAGGACAGCTGAGATAAAATCCTTTTCATAGTTAGGATTGACAAGAGTAGGGACATAAGCAATTGCTTGCGTGATCTCTTCAAAACCGGCCTTCGCTTCCTTGGTCCAACTAAAGGCTAAATTTTTAGGGGTTTTACAATGGCGGCAAGGTTGGGAATGAACCTCCACACAAATATGATCGTAGCAAGGAAGCTCTATAATTCTTTCTTGTCACTGGGGAGTGGAAGAGAAAGAATAGCCTCCACCCACTCTGGATCAACAGC
Source organism: Cryptomeria japonica (assembly GCF_030272615.1). Classification (NCBI taxonomy): domain Eukaryota; kingdom Viridiplantae; phylum Streptophyta; class Pinopsida; order Cupressales; family Cupressaceae; genus Cryptomeria; species Cryptomeria japonica. The sequence continues at coordinate 562,924,034 of NC_081411.1, read as the reverse complement.
TCAGCGTTCTTTAGATACAATGTGTCCTATCAATCTTCCTTGATCAGTAACAAATAAACATTTACTTGGATTCAAGGACACCATATTTTCTACATTTCATGAACACTTGCTCAAGATGATCAAAATGATCAGTTGCATGTTTTGAATAAACAGTTATTTCATCAAGGTATATGAGTGCGAACTTTGCTAATATACCCCTGAAAGCCATGTCCATTGCTCTTTGGAACATGGCACCTGCATTGGTTAGCCCAAAAGCCATCTTACAATAAGCATAGGTACCCAGTTAGTAGTAAAAAGAGACTTATATGACTCTTGGACCAAAATCTAGTTGTAGCCTGAATAGTCGTCCAAGAATGAAAAATCATTTTGAGCCATTGACCTTTTGTAGAATTTGCTCCACAGAGGGAAGGGGATAATGATCCTTAAGGGAGGCTTTTTTGAGCTCCCTAAAGTCTACACATAGTCTGATTTCTCCATTCTTTTTTCTTACAGGGACAAGGTTAGCCACCCAAGAGGGATGTTTTATAGGGAAGACGATATTGGCCTCTATGACTTTGGTTAACTCCTTCCTCATTAATGGCTTGATTTTGGGGTTTATTGGCCTTTGTTTTTGTCTAACTGGTTTTGCATCTAGGTTTAGTTCTATAGCATACTAGGCTAAGCTAGGGTCAAAACCCTTCAAATCTTCATAGGTCCAAGCAACTATGTCATCATATCTTCAACAAAGCCTAACAAAGGCTTCTTATTTGATTGGGGAACATACCTTTCCCAAATGTAGTGACTTATATTTGATAATAACAACTAGCTTATAATCACCTTCTTTGCAGACAGGTTCATCTTCTTCCTCAATTGATCATTTGAGTTGAATATGCCTTCCAAGGTAACTAGACCTTTAGTTAACTTGTTGGAGTTGAGCTGCATCATCTAATCTCAATATTGGTCATGCAGAATAGACTGATTTCTAGCAGAAAACTCTACTTCATTTGCAAGAAATTGGCAAACTACTAATCACTTTCGAACAACTGCCAATTCGCTTGATTGTATGGGATAGCAAGCCTTACAACAAGCCTGATGCGTTGTTCCTTCTTGCTTGCAACATGTGTTGGTATGTCAAACTAAGCACCAACTGCTGCAAGCCTATCAGAAAACCTATTCTAACTCCTACAAACGCTCTAGATGTTGAAGGCCTCAAATCATTCAATTAAATACCAAACCCTGTGTTTGTATGATTTGAGTAGGTTCTTTGTTACATTCTGAGCTCTGATATGATTAACAACCAACTCACTATCTCCAAATACTTGTAAAGATTTGATCTTTCTCTTTTGTGCAAGTTAAAGACCCTAGATCAAGGCTTCATACTCAGCCCCATTGTTTGTGCAACCAAAATGAAGCCTAAAAGAGAAGAAATATTTCTCCTGCTCAAGAGAAACAAGCATCACACAAGCACCTACACCATTCTTGTTTCTTGAACTATCAAAAAACATGCTCCATAACCCCTTCGGATCTTCTTGTGTCTTAATGAGGTTAGAAATAGGAGCATCCTCCTCATGAATACAATTGGTACCATGCCCAGCCTCCTCGGTCACAGCTACTAAATCAAACTAGAAAATGTTGCCACACTCATATAGCAAGCAATCAAGAACCTCTTCTAGAAGAGTAGCAGGCTCACGGACAATACACTCTTCCCCCTCTTCACATAAACTGCAATTCATGTTTATAGGGTTGGGGGTGTAGGACTCAATGTGGTTTTGTGCAATGGGTTCTGCTTTTATGGTAACCTCGGTATCATACCTTAATCCAAATAATATGTGGGACCAATCAAAAGACATGCATATGCCTATCATCGTGGTGAAGTCTATAGACAAACAGATGGCAAAGAAGGCAAGTAGGTTGATGACTGATATGTCTTGCAAGACAGTGGAACTAGGGCATGCATGCAAAGTTAACTTCAAATTTTTTAACAACCCTTACTATCTTAATAGAAGTACCATCCAATTGTGCAAGCCCCTTAGTCACAGGTTCATATTCTATACCAAGAAGGTCAACTACCTTCTTAGGCATGACTGAGATACTAGAGCTCTTGAGTCTATCATGCAATTGTGAACTAAGTTATCTCCTATAATTAAAGAGAGATAGAAGAGGAGAGGCTTACTGATTCTTCTTGAATCTTCTTCTTCCTTGAGTTGTACGAAACTGGTAGAGACTATCTTCTTGCTAACCGATGCCTCATCACTTGATTGGTTGATGCCCTTCAATGCCTCCTTAAGAAAATCCCTTTGAGATGGGATGGAAAGGACCTCCCACATGGTGACATTGAGATTGGCCTTCTTCATTTGGTCAACTATGTTGAAAGGAGCACCAACTTATTTTGAAGGCCTTTTGGAACAAGGCCTGACTTTTCTATTAGAGGAACTTGAGGCTCTTGCATTATGCTCCCTTGAATGGTATTTTGACTTGTATCCTAGACACCTACTTTGGGTGTTGAAGCTTTGGCTGATATTGAAGGTGAGGTACCTTCTACCGCTTTCCTTTTTGACCTTGTGTATTGTAGCATAGTATCACTATTTGTCTGGTTTATACCACAAAATTCTACCTCTTGCCAATTGACAAAGGTAGAATCTCCTGATATATGAGCTTGATTGCCAACACTTGGCTGATTTGGATCATATTGTTGGTCGGAGGTAGTTGGCTCATTCTGTACTACTAGAGCTTGGACAAACTCTCCATTTGGCATGCACTTTGACTATGTGGTTGATTGCATGGTTGACACCAATCTTGCTCTTGGGCAAGGTTGTTTGCATTGGAACTATTGCCTTCGAGTTATTTGCAGTTGTAGGGTTCATACTATTCAAGGGCCTCACATGACTCCATTGGTTTTGCCCTTGAAAAGGTGGCCTATTATGCTGGTATTTCTGATTTTGTGCTTGATAAGGCCTACTTTGTTGAGCTTGTTGCCTACTTAATGTCACCAAGTCATTGCCAAAGTCCTGCAACAAAGTCTTGACATCGGGGAGCTCATTTGAGGATGAAGTGGATGTGGATGGATGGTCTATGGAGACCATGGGGATAGGAGCCAAGGTGGGTTGTTGAGTAGGAGCTTCTAGGAATAGAGGCATTGGCAGCCTTGGACCTATCTTCCCAACCTGTATCAAACAATTTTTTGTCCTTATGGCTATGTCATACACATCTAGTAGAGAGGTTCCGCCCATTGATTGTATAATGACAATTACATCACTATTGAGAGCTCTTAGATAATACAAGGCATGATTGGGAGATGGCTTGACTAGAGAAAGAATTCTATTCCATGTCTTTTGGAATCTAAAATTGAAGTCTCCCATGAATTCATGAGGTGCACTCACTTTTGTCTTCAAAATGGTCACACAACTTCTCCTCTAATTTGTCTTAGTTTTCAATGGAGTTAGGCAGCAACCCTCTATACCACTACAAGGTTTTTCCTTTCAAGGAAGTGGCCAAGAGCCTAACAACAACATCATCCTCAGTGACATTATGGACAAAGCAGAAGTTTGCAATGTCTTGAATGTGCTCTATTGGAGTAGTAGTTGTTTCACCAATGAAATATGGTATGCTCTTTAATGCGGCCACTAGCATATCATTTCTTTAGGCTAAAATGAGAGGACTTCCCCCATTGAAGGTGAAAAAAACCTGATTTTTGTCCATGTGAAACAATGGTCAATTGACATAAGTGGTAAGAGCCCCAGACTACAATGGTCTTGTAAACGGAGAGGTAGAATAAGACCTGAGTGATGGAGTGCTTACAACCTTAATACCCCAAACTAGTGACAATGAAGGTCTACCTCTCTATCTTCTAGAACTTGAAAATGGAAAAATTGATAATTGGAAATTACCTCTAGAAGACACTCTTGTATGAATTTTGGGCTTGAAAGCAGCAACAGGTCATGAACAAGAGACCGGATCTGTCAACAAAGTCGCCAAGTGCTTGAATGATAACTGCCTCCAAAGCTTGAGATGCTAAGAGAAGCACTGAAAACTTAGCATGTAAGTTGAAAGTCTGTCTCACCGAACGTGCCAGAAACTGTTGTCACAAAAGTTTGCACCCTTTCTAAGCTATCAACTCAAAAACCTCATGAAACATGGAAACAACCCCAAAGAATTAGACCTTGCGCAAAGGGGTTGAAACTTCGGAGAAGATTGGCTTCCTTATCAATCCAAGTGCAAGTGTTGAACCAACTCAACACTCCAAAGTCTACTTTTAAAGCTAACCTAACAGCTTGTAGAGGAAAAGGGAATAAGGAAATGCTAAAAAGAAAGGAGGTGATGCACCAAGATAAGAGATGTTCCTCTCTCCGCCCCGAAATGACACAAAGAATCAATCGAAATACCCTTGAGATGCACAATCTTCAGTTGCATGAATGACCCCAAACGCATCTATGGAGGTTAGAATTTGTGAAATGTCAAAGGGGATAAGATTTCCCACAAGTCACACTAAGAAACAAGTTAACAAAGCATTACATGAGAGAAAGCCACAATACATACACTTATAATGAAGGTAAGAAAACATACACAACATGCATAAGTTGAAGATAGGATAGAACCCTTTACAATGAGGCTTAACAACCTATATATAGCAAATGGATCACATACAAGAGACCAATGGTCAAGGAGGGGAAACCTTGACCTTGGTATAAATAGAAGAATATCAGTTCGAGAAGGCAAGGAATTGCACAAATCTGACATGATTGTGCATGCAAGCAACATGGCCATACCCTAAAAAGGCATTCCCAAGAAGCAAAGTACTTCTAGAAGGTAGTTTGCCTAACATTCCAAGTTCAAAGCATGTAGACCTAACATGAAGGCCATCAAACAACCATAAATAAGCATGGCCTTGGACTCCACTTGATGGCAATCCTGCAAATGAAATTAAATGTGTCCCTGTAGCTTTATGAATGAATTGGTGGAGCATTAAGAGCTTTGAGCATTAAGTCATCGGAAGTCGGACGTCATGCCCTCAGGAAAATGTCACAAGGGGAGAGGTTTCGGGATTCTAGGGTCAAGGAAAAGGCAAAAGGGATGAAAGGAGGTCAAAAATTCCGAGGTTCCAAGATTCCAAGGTCTCAAGGAAAGTGTTGTGCCTTGCACACACTCCTTGTCGCCGACAGGGACCCCCTTTCCTTTCCTGGTTTGCCTCGTCCCGGCACTGAGTAGGATTTTGTTAGGTTGGCAGAATAGGAAGCATGAAAGAGGGATTAGGATCCCATGGTGCTACGAGACTTGTCGAGTCCAGGACTAAGCAAAGGTAGTCAGTGCTCACGAAGAACAAAGGGATCGTTGAAACAAGTTCAGACCAAAACATCAAAACTCTAAGTGTTCAAGGGGTCAAGTTTAGGTTAAACGCAAAAAATGCAATATGTTGCATTTTGAAGCAAAAACATCTCACCTCTGCAACATGCCTAAAAATGCTCCCTGTTTCACCTAAAAGGCGTCTAGGCAAGTAGAAGGACGAGTCTGAAAGCAAGACCATTCTCATATCATCCTCACATCGCCTTTTCACATTTTTCCCCCAAACACCGAAGAAAGTGTTGAAATATTTAAGAGAAGGCGAATTGTTATAAGCATAAAGCATCTTTTCCCCCCTTCATTCACCGATAAAATATTGAAGTCTTCCAAAGTGCCTAGGGCATTAGAAGAAAATGGGGGTTTGGAGGGCGGGGGGGTGTTGATTAATTCGAGCATATATGTTTCAAAGTCAAGGGATCTTTATTTAACATCATCATTAAAGCGCCGATAAAGGACCGAGGCTCTTAGACGCTCAAAATGTTTACCAAGAGGACATCAAAGGGGAGTAAACTTAAACCATGCTCCTAGGTTTGAAAAGGGGAAACATTTTTCTTAACATGTGCCAAAAATGTACCGATTTAATGAAAAAGAGGGGGGCCGATTTAAACTAATTCCCTATGTTATAAAAGTTAAAACGCCTTCTCCCAATTATCCTTCAAACATTGAAGAAATTACCAATGCAAATGTCGAACACATTAATTCACAAGGTGGTCGATAAAATAATAATAAAAGGCGAGGTCGACATAAGTTAAGTTCGTGAAGAGCATTTTTTTAATTTTCGCCCCTTTCATATCACTTAAGTTAATAACCAAAGACTAAGGGCCGAAATCAAATACCGAAAAGGTTCACGCTTTAAAGGAAAACGTAGGATACTTTGAATGTGAAAAAGACTTTGCTTAAGTCGTAAAAACCCCCGAAAATAACACCGAACTTCACATCAAAACGCCAAAGAAAGGAGGCCCAAAAATAGCAAGGCAAGTTAAAGAGAAGCAAGGTAAAGTTCATTTGTTTTTCAAAATATCTCCACAAACATCGAATTTTTTACCGAAAAGTAAAGTCTAAGCTGAAGTGCTTAAAATAAAGTTTGCATGCTTTGGCGATTAAAGCCAAGGCTTTTTTTATTGCCTTTCAAAATTACCGAGAAAAATACCAATGAAAGGCCACTATTAAATAGAGGCACATAAAATAAACTTAGGCGTAAGAAACGATAAGTTCATTTTCATTTTGCTTCTCACATCGTCGAGTAGAATGTTGATAAGCGGAAATTCAAACCAAAGCGTGCGCTAAGAAACAGTGTAGGCTCCCTTGTTGCAAAATCGTGCCAGTAATTTTGGACATTTTGGGTTCAAGGGATAGGGCACAGGGAGGAGACAATCACGGCATAAAATCGTTGGGAGGAAAGAATTTCACCCAACAAGCAAGGGAAAGTACATTCCAGCTAAAATCGCTTCAGCCCGAACTTCAGGTACATTATTATTGCTGCAGTATTATTATTCCATCGATAGGTTTCCTGTGTTTAAAACTTATCATGAAAGGTTGCACTTCTTAACCTAGGGTTAATAAACCAATGTGTATGTTGAAATTTTACTCAGGAATGAACCCAAGAGTAAACCCTAGTTGAGCAAACACTGCCGAAACTGAAATCAAACTTTGAAAACTTCAACCTGGGAACTTTTTGGGATTTACAACAAGGGTAGAAAACTTAAAACATTGCTCAACAAGCTTTCAAATGCCGAAATTTCCCCCGTGCTTTGATAAAACAAGTCAAACTACAAAGTGCACCAAACCAACAAATTTTAAACTGAGGGAAAACCATGCCAAAACCAAGATTTTTAGCCCTGTAACAAATCTTGAAACTAGAACAGCAAACTGTAATACTTTTTCAAAATTCGCCATAATGTTGTTACATTATCACTTTGTCAATATTTTTGTTACTAACGCAGTTGTTGGGCACTGATAACCCCATTTACACATTTTGCACCGTAATTCACGTCTTGGTGTGCAGGGTAGATACCTCCCAAAGCGTTTGATTCCTCTAAGGCACCCGAAGCACCAAGAACTTCTTAGACGTCTAAGACTAAGAACCCCAACAAATTGGAAAAAATGAAATATGAATACTCGAGAGTACAGTGGAACTATTAGAATATTTAATTATATTTGAGTCACCTATATTTAGTTCGTTGTTTAATGGTCATTTAGCTTTTTAGTTAATCAGCTTTTAAGCTTTATTTAGCATTTAGCTTTTTAGTTAATTAGCTTTTAAGCTTTATTTAGCATTTAGCTTTTTCTTTTTAGTTAATTAGCTTTTAAGCTGCATTTAGCATTTAGCTTTAAGTAGTTCGCTTTAAACGACTTGCTCTTAATTTAGAACGTCGTCCTTGTAATCTCTTTATATACGCTTGTATATTGTTGAATAGATTATCCGATTATTGAATCATTCATTCAATTTATTTTTCAGGGACTCGAAAGTTTAGAGCAAATGTAATGTACCATACGCTTATCCTGTCGTATGGCAACACAACCTCCACCATATTGTCAACACAACCTCCTCTTCGTACAGCCAACACACCCTCCACCGTACGGTCAACGCAAGCTATACCGTACGACCTCCACCATACGACCCTCCACTCCGTACACCCAACACAGCCTCCACCATACGGCCCTCCACCTGTACGCTCCTTACCTTCCATATGGTCAATTGACTCTCCTGTGCGGAACTAATAATCTCGGCCTCAGAAAGATGGTTTCGTTATATGTAATATGTTGGTAATATGACTATGTGAGAGGTGTAAAGACAAGCAATGATGTTACGAACAATTGCTAGAATACTGAAATGCTCAGATTATGGATATTATTCAGATCACAATATTTCCAATGGCAGGCTAGGGTGGCTGTGAACCACCGAAACTGCAAATGCCAAGTAGGGAGGATCTTCCACCTCCGAAATGGCTGACAACTGAACTCCAACCGTAATTCGCACATACAGAAAAAAACATCAAATTCGCATACCTACAACAATGACTAACTCGGCCATATATATGGCTTCGATGAAACTTCCCGAAGGATTACAAAAAAGTGTCGACACGGCCAAAATGTTACTGCCAAAAGTAAAAAGGGCCTGAGATAATATAAATTTAACTTTTGAGGCCACACACAATTATTAAATTATTTAATAATATCGGGGACATTACAACAAATTGGATAATGTGGGGGATGCAGACTTCGGGCATATTGATATTCAACAATTTAGAGACAAAGTGTATGCCACGGACGCCAACTGGAGAGTTAAGAAAATGGTGGAAAGTGGAATAGCATAGGCTATCGGATTCTTGAAGGCTATTCAGAATTACGAGCTAATTGTAGAAAGCTCCAAGCACTACAAGCCATATGGCAAGGTGGTGTTTGTGAACGACATGGTAATAGCAGATATCTCCCTTGAGGCCATTGCAAAGGCTTTCGACATCCCTGTCCATGAAGAATGAAAGATGCCAACTATAATTTTGCACAATCTGATATGTTTTTTTAAATCTGATTCCTTAGACCAGCGGTTGGAATTTTGGTTTTTTGGTGCAGTTTTTGAGGTTGTATGCTTTTAGGTGTTTTTTGCTTGAAGTTTTAATAACAAGAAAGGAAGACAATTGCAATACATGAAAGAATAACTACTGGAATTGAAATTCAGAGATATCTGATTTATTAACAGCAATTTATCAAACAATTGAAATCAATTCTGATACCATCAAGAGCCAAAGTTGGCCTACCAAGTGTCCAATGCTTGTCTAGATGAGCTCCTTATTTGACTGGAGTTAAAAGATTGCTGATTGGAGAGCCCCCTCTAGGTATTAATAGCTCCAACAGGGTTTATTATGCAAATAAAGAATTATCAAAACAAATTCGAGAGAGAACTTGCACTACAAAGTGATTCCTTGCCCGATGCAAGGCTAAAACCCTTGAATTGAAGGTGCTTTCCCCACAAAATTGTACGTACTACTCTCACAGCTGATTGAAAAGCTAAAGAACCTGGTGGACTGCTGTCATTAACCCTCAACAATGGATTTTGAGCCAAAAACCTGATTCAAAACCCCTGCCATTATTTTCTATGGGTCCACAGGCAAGTGATAATGGTACTAGCCCTGGAAGGTACAAGCTACAAGTTTGGAAGCAATATCAGCTGGAAAATGCTAACTGCCCAGATCTATAAGGTCAGACCTGACAAAGCTGCAAATGGTGAATTCATGCCGAGTATGGCCCTTAATGGCCAATTGCTGGTCAATTAGTGCTACCGTGGTGTTGCTGGGAGTGTGGGGTTTCGTCTACACAAACAAAATCTGGAAGGATTTCGTCCTCCAATGGCTACAAAGCTGGTACATGATGCTGTAGACCTCACAACTCAGAAAGAAGCAAAAATAATGAATTCTAAATCTCCCAAAACGAATCGCCTCCTTCCCTTTATGCCTGCAAAACTTCATCGAACTTCAAGAAGGCAACTTCTAAGATTCCAAGGAATCTTATTCCCTCCAAAATGGTATCTAGACTTGAGGGTGAGCCCATCATGTAAAAGTCACCACTTCTTAATTATTAATAATCTCCTAGGGGAGTGGGCAAGGTAACTTTTTAAAATGAAGTTACTTATTCAATAATAAAGTAACTTATAAAGTCACTTTTTTATTAATTTTTTCTAATTTTAGAAAAAGTTAACTTTATAACACAATATTATAAAGTTTTAATGTAAATAGCTCACCAAGGCCAAAAATCACTAAGTATAAACCCATTCTTGGCTAGCCAATCATCTCCAAACACTAAATTTCACCTATGGAAATGGATGACAGTTGAATCTCCCATCCTAAGTGAACACTAAGAAAGAGTGGACATTACAAAGAAGCAATTGTGGTACCAATGGAGGAGGCTCAAAGAATATATGACCAAAATCCCACCAACTGTAAAAGCAAAATGAATGACAACTAGTTTAAGGAGAGGATGCCCCACAGCTCCAGGATCCTCAAAAAGGTATACAAGAGTGAGTTCAATGAAGAATACAGGGACATGGTCACCCTTCTCAGCCGTGTCATGTAGCAGCCCCACTCCAAACTGTTTGATGAGTGGATGTTCTATTATGTAGAAGAGGTCTTCATGGGGAAAATCAAGTTTAATTGGGCTCAAATTATCAGCAATAACATACATACACAGCTGGTACAGCTGGCGGAAAAGAGATACTTTACCATGTCCTCTTATGTGGTATACATGTTTGCATGACATCTTAGGTTGTTGGAATTGATCCGCTTAGGCGGCATTGGGAACAGGCCCAACCAAATAAAGGTGTATGACTGCTATCCTCAACTTCACTTCTACAATATAAGCCAGAGGGAGAGGAACAATATAGCATATGCAGTAGGACAGTATGAGCGCGTAAATGATGCTTTCACCATGCACATGGTAAGGCACGGTCAGAACTATGCAAGGACTGCAGCAAAGGCTGTCCAAACAAGCAATTGTGCTAATATGGACGTATGGGACTTGGTTTATCCAGTTTCCTCGATTCTCTTATCTAAGAATCTCTGGCTTTGAAGGCTCTTCGTACCGACTCCCCAACTATCCTACCGATAAGATGGTACTCCTAGAAGTCACAAGACAAGTACAAGCAACTGGACAAATTCTCAGAGACAAAAAGGTTTCAGGAGTCTCTTACCCAATGATGATAGGGGCAATGATTTATATACTTCAAAACCCCTACGCAAGCTGAGCAATCAATTGAGGAGCTATCTTCATATTGATCGTCAGAGCATCCCTGCAGAAAGGGCTTTGATCCTACAGGATTGGGATGAAAAGATTATGGTCGTCACTAAAAGAACAAAATGAACATAGAAGATTATTGGGCTAGTTTTGGTGACGATTTTGAGGTCCGCAGGAGGAATACTCTAGGCTCAACTTGCACCAAATCAAAATTTCAAAATACACCCGGGTCCTAGAACAGCTAGTTGACTACAGAGACTGCGTGCAAAAGCAGGCCTATGATGTCGTGAAAGATCGCCTCCCTGCCTTAATCAATTGGTCTCAAGATCCAGTCACTAGTATGGAGATCATAATGGAAGGACCCAGAAGATACATTGATGCCTGGATAAATCAGTGCATTGAGGAACTAACCCATGATGGGGTACAGTTCACCTATAATTTGATGGGAGACCTCGAGTCTCACTCATCAAAAGACGACGAGGCATCAAGTGCTGAAAACGGAGAAGGCGAAAATAAGCCTGAGAAGAAAAGAAAGAAAGCAAAGGCTAGCAAGGGGTCAAGGGCATCAAAGAGGTCCAGAGGAAATAAAAAAACCAATCACCCGAGCCTCCCGCTCAAAAGAAGCTAACAATAAGGAGACTATCTACTGCCACCTCATCACCTCATCATAAGATCTCACCACAGCAGAAGATGCAACCGTAGTAGAGTAGCAATCTACCCCTCCTATGTAACAAGTGGATTTTGTTGTCATTGAAACAGAAGACCAAGAAGAGCCTAATGTGCAGGAGCAAGAAATGTCGATCGTTGATCACGAGGAGCTCAATGTACAAGAGCCAAAAGTGCAGACCATTGATCTAGAAGGCCCCAAAAATCAAATTGAAGGAGAAATTTGACCCAAAAAAGAAGATGATAAAGTGGGTGATGAAGAAGTTGAAAAGAATGAAGGTAAAAATGAGAACAAGGAGGATGACAAAGATGAAGGTCCCCCTAGAAATAAAGAACAACAAAAAGTTGAAGCTACCCAACAATCGTTGAGTGAGGTTGGAGAAAACTCGACCATAGGTAAAGAACAAGATGTTGCAAGGAATCCCCTCTTATCCCTAGTTGACCAGCCAAGAACAAAGAGAATCAGCTGCAGCTTCAAGAGAGCAAGGCAAAGAGATGGTGGTTACTTCTAGTCAGTCAGTACCTCCTGTGCGGTTGAAGGACCGTGCTGAGAAGAAAGTGGCAGTGAGGCCACCTATAAGTCTAGAGGACTTATTATCCCATATAGGGCAGCCTCAGGTAAAAGAGATAAAGAAGCCGAGGACCTATTCAAATATAACTAAGGATGCTCAGTGAAACTGGACAATACATATTGCCTCCCCACCAGAAGGTAAATCAGTCAAGGATGTCACGCTTGCTGATTAAAATGTTTGTGTAAATCCCAATGGGAAAGGCCACCAAGCGGCAGGAGGTGAAAAAATTCAGAGAGTTAGTGGAGACAATGCTAAGCCAGTTGGAAAAGATGACCGCAGAGAGGGATATGCATAAGCCTCAGGCAAAGTAGAGCGAGAGCTACATAGGTCATCTACTGAAACCACTGCAACATGCTGATGAGGGCTATGTTCCTCCCGTAGCACTAGCTCAAAAGACAACCACCAAATTTGAAAGGATGAGAGCTTCAGACAAGGTAATGCGGGAGTGGTTTGAAGAAGTAACAAAAATGGGAAATCGGATACTCCAGGATATGACTTTTTGGAGCATGAAATAGATCAGACCACCCAAGCAATATCATCCACTAAGAAGGGGCTCGAGAAATTAAGGGAGGTGGTTAATAACTCACTTCCAATCATGATGGCTTTATTCTAGACATTCTCCAAGATCCCTACAAGCCAGCAGATCATCGAACCCCATGAATTCCACACCTTCGCAAACAAGTACCGAACTATGAGATTAAAGAGTGACCTCTGCGGAGTTTGGTTGGCGATTAAAGGCCTAATAGCAGAATGTAACGAGCTGAGATTACGCTTGAAAAGCCATCTAAAAAATGATGGGGCTCCATATACCAAGAATGACATGGTATTGGCCAGCAAACTACATTCAGCAATGCAAGGATACGAGACCAACAAGGAGGACTGGGGGCTGGAGCTGCAAAGGATTAAAAAAAATCACTATGAGGATATCATTTTCCGAATCAACAACACCTACACCACCTAGACCAAAGATAAGGGTCGTCTGCATGAAGTTTAAAGAATACGTTCGGGCAGAGTGAGCTACAGGCAGTGATATTTGGAAAAAGTACTTAAATGGTGAAGATGAATTTTTATTGTAAAAAGGGAAATATCTACTTTGGGATGACAAAAGGTGTAGTCCCCAAAGTTAGTTATTTCTCCCAACAACCAAAGTACATTTTTTGTTTTTGAGTTCCGTGTTGTGTACCTTTTTGGGACAGCTTTATTGCTAGTGGTCGTTAAGTTAGTTGGAAAGGTAAGCTACATATTTACTAGGCATGGGTGAACATGTTATATGGATGAATTTGGGCCACTTGCTTAGTTAAATCCTAGCCATTCATCCAAATTTTGAAAGTTTACATAAAGGGGACTAGTTCTCTCTTGTTTTTGTAAGAAGTTAAAGAATTGTTGCTGAAACTCTGCCAAAATTTATACAAAATTTATGGAAGACAAATCTGAGTCAATTTTCTTGTGACAGCATGGTTCCTCTTCTTCCCAAATTTTAATTTTTGTTATACATTTCATTTACAAATGGTTTCTTGAGTTGATATTTAATGGAATTTTTTTGTTCGTACTTCATACCATTAAGGATCAGCTGATTGTTGATCCCTCTATATGGTTAGTCTAAAAGTTTAAACTTTAAAGAGCTTAGTTCGGCTACTAAATACTTAGTTGGATGAATGTTTTGAATTCAGCATATGAATGTAGTAGTTTGAAAAACAAGATTATCCTTTGAAGATTGCACTAGCTCTGTCAAGTTGTGTTTTAACTACCAAAACATGGCATGGTTATTTGAGATTTATGTCTATTCACTCAAGATGTTGTTCTAGTTAAAGTAGTTTAGCTTCTTTCTCTTTATCTCTTTTCTACTTATTTTTGTAAATCTGAAGTTGATATCCCAGAACAACATCATGCCTAATGGAAATTTGATGAGCAGAAGACTTCCAAAGTTTTAAGAACAACCTGTAGAACTTTTCCAAAGCCAATCTTAATCGTCAGCGTAAGTCCCCTTAGTGTTACCAGCAAACACATTACTACTGAGTTGTCCCATAGTCAAGACCTGATAGTTTAAACCTTGAGGTTGTTTTCTTGTGATTGTCCTTAGTAGCACTGGAAACCTCCTTATGCAAGAGAGAATGGGATTATCTCGGTATTCAATTTTCTCTTGACAAAGAGACAAGCGTGAGAACATTTCCCACGTCAAACAAAATTGGCACTAGGAGGGCCACAAGCTGTATAGGATCGGTTCCTTCTCTCCAAAGAGGCTTGAAAGGGTCCTAAGGTCTACTCTTGTGCAAGAAAACTTTGTTGGGATACAATTTTATAAACGTATACAGTATCATAGAGTTGCAGACCCGAACGAACCTGGTTCTTCAAATTAGCAACCCATGGTCCCAATAAATACTACCCAAACAGCCCCAATCCCACCAATTCGGCCACAAATGGCACATAACCAACCTCCTCTGAATAGTGCAACCTGGTTCGTTGACAATCGATCCCCCCTGGTTTTTACGTGTAAATGTAATGTAATTTCCAATTTAATGGACAAGTTATATGCAAGATGGTGTATTTTAATTTTGATATTATGACTATGACACTAATAATGCTATCTTTCTTTTACTGCAGGTAAGGAGGATGAACATGTATCGATTTCAATGTCATCTCCTTTGATTTGAATGATGTATAAGTAGTAGGGTGGCCACGATCAAGTGGCACCTTGATCGGACATGTCTTTTAGACATGTCCAACCAAGATGTCACTTGGTCGTGACCCTTACTAACATCAACCGATTCATAGCTAATCGGTGCCACAAACATACCTGTTAATGTATCGGTATCATTGTTAATGATAACAGTGCTCATAGACATACCCAATAATGAATCGGTATCATTGTTAATGGTAACAGTGCTTATGAACATACCCGATAATGAATCGGTATCATTGTTAATGATAACAATGCTTATAAACATATTCGATCATGAATCGGTATTTGTTAATTGTTATAGATATAAAACATACCCGATAATGAATCGGTATTCAAGCATATAATAATGGATCAATATTAAGTAAACAATAACAATAACGGTTAGCATTATATGCTATCGGGTTAATACCCCGATGGCATATTAATGCCGATTCATATATGAATCGACATTGATATGAATCGGCATTAATATGCCATCGGGTTAATAGCCCGATAGCATTTAGATTGACGCTTAACATGGTTAAGTAGGTCGTCAATCTAATCCATCATTATCCAATATCAATATCATAATTATGATCAATGTTATCGTCTGATAAACATAAAGCATGAATGAGTAAACTAATAACAGAGTAGAGAGTTAGGAGAGTCTTATCTTGCAGAAGCTACTAATGCATTAACATTACGAACTATCACAACATGCTCAAACGCAAAGATAAGTTCTGTTCAATATTCCAATTCAATGACCCAAATAGAACAGCTGAAGAGCATGTCAATATCTTTGAGGATGCGCTGCATAATAGGCAGATTGAATATGCAGATGTGGCATACAGGCTCTTTCCCTATTCTTTGGAGGAAGAAGCATTTTATCAGTTCATTCACTTACCAACTTCATCTATCGACTCTTCGGAGAAGTTGAAAACATCTTTTACAAGGAAGTTTGGTATACCCATCACACCCACAGAGCTATACAGAGTCACAGACAGTTCGTGGAGGTAAAGAGGCAGGAACACGAGTCAATCAGCTCCTTTACCAACAGATTTCATAAAGCCTTCACCAGATTGCAGGGTCCCTATGTAGTTAGCGATGCTTCAGCTAGGGAAATCTATTATTCAGCCTTAAACTACCTTATGGCTATGTTTGTCTGACAGTCTCACCCTACCCCAACTAACTTGACCGAAGCATATGCCAAGGCCATGGAAATTAGCAAAGGTTTAGGCCAAAATGTCGCCAGACCCTTGCTTCACATGGGACCACCCACAATGTAGAATCAAATCTATGGAATAATCCAAGCTTTAGTGCATCATAAACCTATACTGAATCAAATCCTCAGCCAACATACCAACTCCCAACCCCTACTAATCAATTAGTACTCCATCCTGGAGGACCCATATCTCAAGCACCTCCCAGCCAACCTATGTATCTACAAAACATTGTACCATCCACCAAGACATAGGAGGAGAAAGATGAGATCAAAGAGTTGACAGACCAAATGAAGAAGCTCTCGACGGAGGTGACTTATTTGCATAATCAAAACAACCATCTGCAAAACTCACAGAGCAACCAACATCAAAATCAGTACTAGAATCAGAATTACCCGAGGCTAAATAGAACATGGAACACCCACCCCAACAATGGTGGAGTTCCTATGCCCCTTGACAACCCTCCAACTGTTGAAAACAGACAACAGACCAGTTGATAGGGTATTACTCACAGAGGCTGCTCTGTCAAACTGGTGCAGGCTGCATAACACCAATTAGCACTCAGAGCTACAGTGTAATGAATTTCAAGTGGCAGCCAACACATTTCAGTGAAAGATTGAGAACACTGCAACTCAATCAACACCCCCTACCACTGAATATGATATAGTTCTCTCACCTAGGTATGACACAAATTTGGTCTTACAGAGTTATATTCCTCCCTTTTTCTTCCCAAATCAAGAAGAAAACGAAGTAGCTGATGCAGACCAGCCTGTGGATGTGAATGCATTCCAGCAGTACCAACGTGGCAACTGAGGGTATTATAACAACAATAACCAAAACAATAACAATGGCCCATATACCACATCTACACCTCCAAAGGACCTTCAAATTCCCTCAGATTACAATGCAAGCAACACCCCGAGGCACCCAAAGGTGCCACAGCAGTATGTGAATCAAGGTCCGGCCCAAAAGGCAACAGCTGCCCCTAGAGCACCCGTCTTCCCAAATCAGCCTACTGCTGTCCCAAACCAAGCAACAGCTGCAAAGCCAATCCAAGCAGAACAGTCTTCTGATAAGTCAAAGATAAATAAGTTGAGCCAACTGGTGGTGGAAGAGTTCAGAAAAATTAAAGTCAGCATGTCATTGGCTGAATAATGAGGGTCACCAAAGTTAGAGAGGCAGTTTTGAGCAGCCTCAACAAAGCCCCGAAAACCCAAGAAAAGAAGAGAGAGGAATATCCATCTTAGAAAACTCCAGCTGAAGAGCCTGCAAAGAATAATAGTGATGCATGAGACAAAGGAAAGGTTCAAGCTAAAGGTGCGTCAGATTGAAACATGGCACAAGTGGAGTCCACAATCAACCAGTTCATAGAGAAGCTAGAGCCACCTCCCTTCTTTCTGACACTTAGGATATTGGCAAGAATCTACATAATTGCTTGATAGATTCAGGAGCCTCGACAAATGTCCCCACTTTGAAATAGGATTTAGTAATATATAATAATAATAATAATAATAATAATAATAATAATAATAATGAAATTAAGATACAAAAGATTAAAACTAACATTTAAATTAAATATATATATATATATATAATAAAATATAATTATATTTTAATTAAGTTAAATGAATGGTCAAAAGACATGGAATGAAAAGTTGTGACTCCCTCAATCAAGAGATTTAAAAGGGAGAAGAGAAGCTCATTTGAGAGGGGGATAATTTGGGGAATCGGAGGTGCAGATCTAATTTAAATAAAAGTGCAGATCTGATCACGAAAGGTTGTGTCCCTTTCCAAGGGCACAAATAATTAAGAGTTGCACCCTTTCGAAGGGATGCTCATGGTGAAAGGGTGTGTCTCTTGCCAAAGGGCATACATGATGAAAGGGTATGAGAACTGTTGTTAAGTTACAGGCAATAACATCTTTGTTCTTGGTGGTATGCATAGAAATGCACTTAATATGAAATCTAATAATGTTCATGCTGTCATATCCCCCTCATATTCTAGTTAGAGGAGTCATCAGAGAAGAGCATATATAGGATCGAACATCTACAGCCATCATCGAGTAAAAGGAAGGACAACATTCAAGTAGAGAGGATTATAACTTGTCATTAAGGAGGATAGTGTTTGGTTATGAAGAGATTCCAAAATGAAGAGTCATGCCTTTGCTGAGAGGGCAAACACTGTATAAAGGGATGTCTCTCTTCATAAAATCATGGAAGTATATATGGAGGGAAATCTAAGGCAGAATGGGGCATCGAACAACCATGGAAGGGAGACGTAATCAAGGAAACAAAAAGAAGTAATAAGACGAAAGATCTATGGATTTCTAGAAATTATATATAGTAAACTGTAGATGCATTATATGGTAATTCTCACATGATAGTATTTGTATATTCACAGTATTAATATCTTGCATATGTATGTCTGATGCTAATAACATTCTGCCTATTTGATTGGCAATATATTCATGTTTATGAATCTGATCTATGATACTGCTGTACATTATCTCTAGAGGGAGAACCGCTATTAAGGCACCCTCTCAGATAGAGGGAGAACAGTTAATGGGGCACCCTCTTTAGGATTGAGGGAGAACAGTTATTAAGGCACCCTCAGAAAGTGGCTTGATTAGGGAGAACTATTACTAAGGCACCCTACATGATGATATTGGATAGGGGGAACTGATATAAAGCACCCTATATGATGATATTGGGTAGGGGGAACTGCTATAAGGCACCCTACATGATAATATAGGGTAGGGAGGACTGCTATAAGGCACCCTACATGATAATATTGAGTAGGGGAAACTGTTGAACAAGACACCCTACATGATTATATTCTCCACTGCTGCTTATATAATCATTCCCTAGTGTAGTTTGTAGTATTTTCTGACTCTATTTTGCAGGTTTGACAACAGCAAAGGTTGAGATACTTTCTCTTAACCGCTACACTAAGATCTGAAACACCATAACTAGGATATTTTAAGGTCATTTTATTAAGGGACATTACAGAGCCTCGGCAAATGTCATGCCACTGTCCATATGTACCGCTCTAGGCTTGACCCCCACCAAAACACATAGAAAGGTGACACAGCTGGACAAAACTTAAGTGAATGTGGTGGGTGAATTAAACAACATTGATATGCAGCTAGCAGCAGACCCACGCATGCAAATGTACATTGACATCCAAGTGGTGGACATCCCTTGTGAATAAGTGCAATATATTGATGGTTCAAAGGTTAAATGACTTCATCTCTATTCATGTATGTTTGTGCACATCACTCGAATAAGTGCAAAATATTGATGGTTTGAAGGTTAAATGACTTCATCTCTATTCATTGCAATCTTTGCCTCTCTTTCAAAGAAAATCACAGGCTCAAATTTATCTTCAATTACATTAGAGATGATTGATCCATTATTAGACTAGATGATCAAGGATAAAGATCCTATCTTTATAGAGGATGACCATGCATGGGTTGATCAGGTTGAGCTTGAGGCAAAGATAGTAACAATGACAGAAGAGGACAGAGCACTAGCAAATTATTTGGACATTGACAAGTGCAATATCATGGTTGCAGCAACATGGAGTACATGTCTGGGACAAGAGCGCAAAATGATAGAGAAACTGATGTTTGGTCAAGTGATAGAAGCTCTTCTCTACCATAGTTCATGACTATCCTAAACTTTTTTTGATACAATGGATGTCATAATCCATAAGTTATATATAGATAGATAGAAAGATAGAGAGAGAGAGAGAGAGAGAGAGAGAGAGAGAGAGAGAGAGAGAGAGAGAGAGAGATGCTTGATCACATAAACAAGTTTAACAAATGAGTGCAAAAGTGGAATGAGCTGTGTGTGTGTGTGTGTGTGATATGCTTCATCACATAAACAAGTTTAGCAAATGAGTGCAAAAGTGGTGTGAGCTGGTGTGTGTGTGTAATATGCTTCATCACATAAAAAAGTTTAACAAATGAGTGCAAAAGTGGTGTAAGCTTGTGTGTGTGTGTATGTACAATATGCTTCATCACATAAACAAGTTTAACAAATGATTGCAAAAGTGGTTTGAGCTTATTTGTGTGTGTGTGTGTGTGTACAATATGCTTCATCACATAAACAAGTTTAAGAAATGAGTGCAAAAGTGGTTTGAGCTTTTGTGTGTCTGTTTGTGTTCTTTACGCTCAAACCACTTTTGCACTCATTTGTTAAACTTGTGTATAATTTATTGAAAAAAAAAATTTGTCTTTAAAGTTGATTTATATAAGAGTGCGTAGAAAAGTGTGTGTGTGTGTGCACACATATTCTTTAAGCTCAAACCACTTTTGCACTCATTTGTTAAACTTGTGTATGTGATCAAGCATATTGTAATTTATTGAATTTTTTTTTCTTTAAAGTTGATTTATATAAGAGTGCATAGAAAAACCCCCATATTTCAAGGCTTTTTCAATTTGGTCTGTGTGTGTGTAACCACTTTTGCACTCATTTGTTCAACTTGTGCATGTGTTCAACTTGTGTATGTGATCAAGCAGACTGTAATTTATTGTGTGTGTGTGAAACCACTTTTGCACTCATTTGTTCAACTTGTGTATGTGATCAAGCAGACTGTAATTTATTTATTTTTTGTGTGTGTGAGATAGAGAGAGGGAGAGAAACCACTTTTGCACTCATTTGTTCAACTTGTGTATGTGATCAAACAGACTGTAATTGTTTTTTTGGTTGTTTTTTTTGTGTGTGTGAAGCCACTTTTGCACTCATTTGTTCAACTTGCGTATTGATCAAGCAGGCTGTAATTTTATTTTATTTAAATTGTCTTCAAAGTTGATTCATATAAGAGTGCATAGAAAAACCTCCATATTTCAAGGCTTTTTCATTTTACCGAGTCTGGGTTGTGCCAAAATCTAGTAATTATGATTTAATCATCTTCAATGTCTTTCTCAACGCAAAGTAGAGTGCAAATAAAAACACCATATAAATGAGGGATAATAATGTAATAATGTAATTGTTCCAAAGAAGGATTGCAAAAGGAATAAAGCAGTTTCAATTTTTTGTAAATAAAATCTCCGATCACATGGAATCTCTCATTATGAAATCCTGTGTCTTTATTGTCTGCATGTACGTTTAGTTAGATTTCTGTTTGAAATGTTACGGTTTTAGACACTTGGATTTCTTTTAATTGCAAGCTACAGTTGTTTTACTTGCATATAGAAGGTTTAAAGTTTTGTATTTTTCTACATTCCAATCTCCAGTTGCTTCCTTTCACATGAAAAGTTATAAATTTTGGAGCCACAAACATACTCTAGTTTCCTTTCAAAAAATTTGGGAGGAAAAACTCTTCAATCACTTTGTTTTCATCCATAGAATAGTTGATTATGCACATAGTATACAATACTTTGAATTCCCCAAAAAAAAAAGAAATCTAACCAAAGACCAAGTCCTTGCCCATCCACTCAAATTTAATTTACAGTTTTTAGCTTGCTCTAAAAACTCACTGACGCCTTACGTGAGTGCATAGTTAGATGGCATATGAATTGGCCGTTTTGTGATAGGTACTAAATTTGAGTTCTGCAGTGGATATTGTTATGTTGGTTGAGTTGGTCCTTGGCAGATGAAGTGTTTCTATGCATGGAGATCAAGCCCCTTGTTTGTGGCCTCACCAACTGGGGCAAGTTAATCCCCAGATTTACAAATCAAAAAAATTACGATAGCTCATAATTCTTATCTCTATGTAAGCAATGAAAGACCATAACTATGACTAGCATCTGTAAAGGTGCACTCATAGCTGAGATTTGTCCATGTCACAAGAATCTGTTAATTTTTAAAATTACAACATGGGAAAAAATCCTGATTTTCCAAAGTAAACTACTATAATTCTCCATAATATATACTCTCCTGATTATTTAAAATAATATATAACTTCAGGTACAAAGAGAGGCAAATCTCACAGTGACAATATAACACCATATAGACATCTTTTATTCCCTTTTGACAGGCCAACAATTCAATGCAAACTTCAGTTCACTTAAGTGCAAATTGCTTTTAAGAAAAAAAAATAAAACCAACACATTACTAATTCATTTGTTCATATAGCAAGAGTTAAAAGGCAAACTGGTTCACAGGATATTGCTTCCATACAAGAGATAAGAAATATGTAAGAAGCTATAACCATTCACTATAAAGAGGATTCAATCCACACTGATTTGATATGATCGCACACATCATCTCCTCAGAACAGTAGGAACATAAACAGGATATAGAAACAGAAGACTAAGCTATAAATGCAGACTCATACAGTGTGAACTGTCTCATAAGGAATGAAATTGAAATATAAAGCATATAGAACTAAATGTGAGGGAAAAATTACATCTGCCGAAACAGCATACCATAGTCTAGGGTCCTCTGGATTATGTTGTAGGCGCTCTTTGATGAGATCAATTGCTGCTGGGTTTTTGCCTAACAAACTGCCCATATCGAAAACAAACACAAGTTAAACTCTTACTTTGGAAACATATAACAGCATGTTAAGTGCCATCAATCAACCCCTGACATGCAATACACTTGAATTAGCCACAACATAATACTAATCTTTCAAGGACAAAGATTAGCATACCGATAGCAATATATAAGATTATCCCACAGCTCAAGTTCCTCGAAAATCCGTAAGGCATCTCCAACAATACCACAGCTCACCATAAGTTCAGCATACTCCCTCCATTATAAAAGCAAGCAAGCTCTAATCAGAAAGTTGCATCTTAAAGATAATTCAAAGAAAATATTCACAAATAACATTTGGTACAAAACAATGAACAACAATCTTTTCAATCCTGTTAAGAGTATGCAATTTAAGATAATGTTCCACAGTTGTTATGTTCTAGGAAACATATTTAGAGATAGATAGAGGCACTCATTTACTTGAGAAGTGCTGGTATGGTGGGGAAGTCAACACAGTAAGCATAGTGCATTCTGTCTGCAGCTGGTGTTAAGTACCCTCGCACTTCCTGTGCCTACATGATTGACTGCAAAAGCTTAATCTAAGCAAATGCATTTACCATAGTTTTCTATAATATATAAATCACCAATTCATAATTTCACGAATACATTAATATATGTAAGAGAACAAAAACACAAACTTTCAACGTATACAAAACTTGATTGATGCTTACAATTTAATACAAATTCCACAAGCACGAAAACATCTATGAAGGAACCATTGCATATAAAGCACTTTTTGTATTAAATTCAATGACTTTTACTAAACATTTACCACTAGTATACCTATCTTTAGAAAATCTATGTATAATGAGCCGAGAGATATCATTATGGAGGTAGCTATTTTAATTGTATTTTTATTTATTTACATTGTTCTTTATTTATTTATTTTATTTTATTGAAAGAGTTATTTTTACTATTATAATAAAAAAATATTTATTATGTAATTTGATAAATAAAATAAAATAAAAATTATATACTTGAGTAAATAAAATAAATTAGTATCAATTTAATTTTTAAAAGAAATTTTTTTATCACATTTAATTAAAGAGTCGTTTTATTTTTCAGTATTAAGACAATAAATGATAAAAAAACATTGCATTAAAAATAAAGAATTATTTTAATTTTTACTTCATTAATTATTTTATCTTTTTACATGAATATCAATTTTAATATATCTAAAAAATTTACATTACAAATTTAACATTGAAATGATAGTTATATTTATATTTTACTTTTATGAGATGTTTATGTTGAAAGAAGAGTCATTTTGTTTACTTAAGAGTTATTTTATAGTTAGTATATTTACTTTAAACTTGTTTATTTAATTTTGTCCACTTAATACCTATTTACTCATTTTAATTTTAATTTTAATTATTTTTGTACGTCAGTTTTGTAATAATTTTTATTGAATAGATTTTGCTAACACGCTCACATCGCACCCCTTACTGCCACTGTAGCTGTGCCTCTTGGCGTAATAAAGGAACCCTTCTTTAAATATCCTTTCCAATGAACATGTAGACTTTCAAAGTTGTATACTAACACTTTATTTTCCCACAAAGTAATACATAAATAGATAAGAACGCATAACTTTTGGACTTAACCCAGTTAATTTCATTGATAACTGCATTTAACAAAGAAAGTCAAAAAGGGTCTAGCTTCTTTTATCACACTATCTTCTAGTTGTTATTTATCCAACTGAAATGATATCTAGCCTTGAAACCTTTGACAGACTTCATATACCAAGAAATTGCAGAACAGAATTTCCAGAATTTTGCAATTTGCACTTTTGACATCTAGATTTCAATTAATACAGTATAGTGTCAGCATCATAGATTAAAAAATATATCAGTTTCTCTTCACATCTTGGTTACAGTTTTTATAAAGGTAAATTTATTATGTATATTTTCTATGAAGGCTAGACTCATGGAAACCAAGCAAGCTTATCAGCACTGTGAAATGCTAATCAAGGAGTTTTTATAACAAAACAGAATAAAGCACAAACTAAGTGCCTGTAGGAAGATAGAGTCAAACTAAACCAGCTCATCCATCATCAGCATAGAACGCTGTTTTGTGCGGCTCCTTTTGTGCTCCCAGCGAATGCGAAGAATCTGGTATAAACATCTCACCTTCACAGAAGACAATTATAAAAAATTAGTGGTATAACATCTGACCTTAAGAGGAAATAATCATAAAAATTAAATCCAAATAAAAATAATAATGATCAACTGAAACGTCAGGTATAAATGATAAACATGACAGGAATCAGAATATCACAGAGACATGGCACAATTAACATTTTATAAAGTTAAAAAATGTATTTGCAATCCAAAATGTTGCATGATAGAGACATCCTCAAAATGAATACCATATATGCATAATTACAAGCCATATAAAGATAGTAAGTCAAGGCCTCTTGTACTCTATGCCCAAATCCACCAGCATTGTGTTACGATTAAGGTGTCATCAATCCTTTGTTTGCTAAGTTATTTGGCAGCATGATAGAAAATAGAATCAGCAAATGGGCAGAAGAAAATCATAAACGTGCAAAAGGCCAAGCTGGTTTCAGACCTAAACATTCCACAGTTGATCATGGTATTACTTTGAGACACATCATCGAAAAAACCTGGGAGAAAAAGGAAGATGTCTTCTGTTGCTTTGTTGATTTCAAAAAAGCTTTTGACACAGTCCCACATGACAAACTGTGGCACAGAATGGAAGAGCTTGGTATCCCGCCTCATCTTAGGGCTGCTGTTCATAGGCTTTATGAGGAGGTTAAAGTGAAAATCAGAACTCCTGATGGCATTTCAACTAGTTTTAGGAGTGATATTGGTGTCAAACAAGGGTGTCCTCTTTCCCCTACCTTGTTTGGCTTATACATTGACAAACTTGAAGAATGGTTAAACATGCAGAATGGTGATGGTATTCAATTGGGTGAATTTGTGATAAGGCTGCTCCTTTATGCTGATGACCTCATTTTGCTTGCTAATTCCGCCCTTGGTTTGCAAGAGCACTTATTTGCCCTTGAGCGCTTTTGCAATATTGTGGGAATGCAAGTTAATATCAGCAAGACAAAAATCATAGTTTTCTCAAGTAGAAGGAAACAAGAGCAACATAAGTTTTACTTTGAAGGTAGCATTCTTGAAGAAGTTGCAGATTACAAATACCTTGGAATTGATTTCAACAAGAGTCTTAGTTGGGAAGGTTGCAGGAAGAAGAGAACTCTAGGCGGCTGGAAGGCACTCTATGCACTTCAAAATAGATGCAGAGAGGCTGAGCTTTGGGATTGGAAAACCATCCAAACACTTTTTAGGCTTTTGGTGTTGCCAGTTATTCTATATGGTTGTGAAGTTTGGGCCAGCAGTACCTTAGATTCTCAATGGAAGCAAATTGAGAGAATTCAAAAACGTTTGATCACAAGCAAGTTCAAAATTAAAAGCACGGTCCCATATGATATCATGTTAAGTGAAACGGGTGCTGCCCCTATTGAGGCAGCTGCTATGGTGCATCTCATTAGCTATTTAAAAAGAACCGAGCAAATGGGAGAAGATAGATGGCCTAAGGTTGTTGTCAACGACACTTTGTACAAAAGGAAGAAGACGTGGATGAAACAAAACATCAAATGGTTGAAAAATGGGATATTTATTTGAACTCATGCCCCACAAACAGCAAGGAGATAAAGGTCTTCGTTATGGAAAAGTTTTACAAGAAAAATTGGAGTATTGGGTTAGGAAGGAAGAAACAATACTATATTAATGAGTTCAACCCCAATTATGATCATCTTCAAAAAGTCTATATAGGGGCTAATATATCATGGAAGGCTAAAATTCTAATCGCACAGCTTAGAACCAACTCTCACCAACTTCGGTGTGAGACCGGGCGGTGGAAAAGGCCAAAAGAGATTTGGGAAGAAAGAGTTTGTCCGTTTTGCGTCAGCGGGAGTGTGGAAACTGAAAAACATTTTATCTTGGAGTGTGAAGCACTTAAAGTCAGCCGGGAGAAGTTTGCCAATTTCCTAACTGCCAGCACATGGTATAACCTATTCAGCGAGGAGCATATCGTGAAGATGGGTACTCTCATCATTAGCCTGAATAAACAAAGATCAGACCTTAAAAAAACTGATTCAGCTTGATCAGATTGTCCCATAGGCTATTCTTAGCCTCGTGGACGTTAAAATTATTTTTTCTTCTTCTTCTTCAACCTTGTAAATGCTTGAATTATTTATTCCTCTAATGTTATTTGTAATTTTCCCATAAGGGATAAAACCATTTTACCAACAGTGGTAAAAGAGCTCATGTAAAGATGAAGTTACCTTCACTATTTGGACTTAAGGAAAAGGACAAAATATCTAGGCGTCCCTCTTAGAATCTTCTAATTTGGGTTGTTTGGACACATGTAAGATGTTGTAACTTGTAAGTGCACGTATGACAGTAATGAACTTATGACAGATGTCATACAATACTATGATGGCATTTATGACTATATATCAAAGTTGCATGGACACGGATACGGTATCGGATACGGATATGGTATTGGATACGGATACGGCCATTTTTTAAGACCCCCAATATGGATACGGCTGGATACATCATTCATAAAAAAACACACACATATTTAACACAGTTTTCTAAGTTATTTGATGAGATTTTCATTACTTCAAAAGCAATACAGACACATAATTGCTACATAAATAATGATAACTTGATTTAACATTTTACAATATGCAAAAATAGTAGAGTTGCATTGGAAGATGACCCAAAAAATGGGTCACTCAAATAGAAAAACATTTCATTTGTCTTTCTCATTGGGTGTAGGTTTTGTTTATACCAATTTTTTTTCAAAAAGTGCATGAATTAAGTTTTTTAAAATTAAATCTAGAAAGATTTCCATCAATTTTTTTAAAAAAACAAATCACATAGTATCTAGCATGGTTGGAAATCAAGATTTTTTGGGCACATGTGGGTACATTATTCAATGTGTATCCAGGCTGTATCAGATACGTATTTGTTTCGAATACAGGAACGGATACGGACATACGCGTGCCCGGGGAGGGACAAAGGAGTTTCCGGCTACTCTGCTATATATTGTTATATTGGTCCATAGGTGCCCACTTTGGTGAGATGCCTCATGACAGCTGGAAGAGCATCTGTAAGTGGCTATTGTAAGCTGCATGATGATGGTTTCTATCGTGGGTTGTATGGATTTTATCATGGTATCTTGGAACCTTGTTTTGACACATGGTCATGTTTTATAGTGGTATTTGGGCCCCCATAAATCTATATATTGAAGGCTTGAGATGGAGACATCATGCGAGTTCTTTTTTGTACACAATTGTTGTTGGATTGAACGTTGAAGAGGAGAAGGAAGGAATTATTGTATGTAATCTCTCTTTCATGGAGATAATACAAGTCTAGACCTCTCTTCTTGGTGGAGTTTTTTCCTGAAAGGGTTTCTCCATGCAAATCTTGTGTTGCGAGATGTTTTTCTTGTGTTGCTGATTTATGCTTCCTTATTGCTTCTACCTTAAGATGAAATAATGTTCATTTCCTAAATGTTTTATGTTCATCTAAGATGGATTTATTAAGCATGTTAAGTGGTAGTTTGTGGCATAACAAAGATGATGAATATCTCCATGGTTTTCTGCATTAAGACAACTTAATTTCCAGATTTGCATACAATCACAGATTTTAATTGGGTGAAATCTAACCTTTGAATCTAATCAATGGCTTTATTGGATTAGAGATTGGATAAATTTCCAACAATTTCCATCAATTTTTCAACCCATCAGACACTTATAAAACACATTTGCCACATAGAATTACAGCAGAAGGATGTATTAATTTATCCCAAGAAAGAGTAGCAAAAAAGGTTGTGTAGTTTGTAAGCCATGAATCCAAGGTAATTACGTGAGAAGCAAGAAGAGTAACACAAATCAATATTTATTTTTTTAAGAGAGAAAATATTAGAGTAGTTTGAATTAATAAACAACTAGCCTAGGACATATATTAAATATCAATGCAGGCCACGGTCTGCAAATCCAATTACAGACTGTCAAACCAAGTAGCTCAGCAACATCCAACACAAACAGGATACCTTGTGTGCACACTCATGTAAAGGATGCCTTAAATTCACGGGTATAACACATTAAAGACTAACTATTGTGATATATTGTTATTTCAACAATATACGACTAACCATCCCAGCCTATATTAGTGAGATGTCTATTAACAACATCACTATTACAATAGTAATTACCTTTTTATATTTGCATAATTACTAACACCTCAAATATAATGTAAACATTAATTTTCCTAACATTCCCCACCTTAATGTTTAAATGGTAGAAAAACATTCACACACTCTTCCTCAATATGCTCACCCTTGTGGCATATCCAACTATGTGACTCATGACCTTCATCGAAAGAAAGGCTCTCTCCTCCCATGGTTTTAAATAGGCTTACCACAAACCTTGGCATGAACAGGAACCTCCACTCATCTGTTCACCTTGTGTAGTTTTTTGGATCCTCCCACAAACCCTTTCAAGATCCATGAGCTGACTTACTCTAGTGCTTTTGTTTGCCACTATGCTTACACATCAGGGAAGTTACATAGAAATCACCATACATATCACAAATGGGAATGGAACATTGGTTATATTCGCCCCATACTATGATATTCCACTTATTCACACAACCAAGAACACTGAAAAACAAAACATATCATGCTGCATACTAGAAAATAAAATGCCACCGAAGTTGATAAGCGGCCCAGTCGTCGGTCACTGACGAGAGGACGTTGGGTGTCCTGCAGCCTCTGGTGCCTCCCGCCTCTATTGGATTTGCTACTTACTTAGCAAATTTGACTTTAAAGTTCTATTTTAAAATGCCCCTCCCTATAAAGTAAATGTTGCATACATGCAAAAGTGCATCCATTTACAATTGAAATAATGTTTCTTTTTTATTTTAAACATTTAAAATGACACTATTAATGACTTTTGAAAGTGGACCCTATTCTAAACAAAATGGGACTTTGACTTATAAATGTAGCTTATTTAAACTCAAACATATCTAACAAACTTAGCAAAATACTACACCTAAAGAGCATTGTAGTGAAGTCCACAACCACACTTTTGAGGTTCAACAAAATTATCAGTGCAAAAAGATGCTACAAGTCCCATGCAGAATTTCAAATTGGCGTCCTTCAAATCCTTGAGATATCCCACGTAAATCCACCCCATGATGTGATCTTTGCATGTGACCGTAACCTAATTCTATGCTGCAAGAGCCTTCAAAATAAATCTTGGTGATGGACAACTGTACTGATGAATCTCCACAAGAAATTATTGACTAGTGTGTTGAGATAGTTGCAAGCCGAACAAGATGTCACCCAAAAGCTCTAGCACCTATGCCATAACAGTTATTCACCAAAAATTCAAAAAACAAGTGTTCAGAAAGCCCTAGGGCACAAACCAACAGAACAGTAGATAACAGCAGATTTTCAACAGGCATTGTGCACAGTTCGAATGGAGGCATCAAGCTTTTATCAGCATCTTCATTACCTTTGCAGCAGCTAAAATATGATATGCAGATGCCTTTGGAATTTACTTCAGGCTACTCATTGTTTGATTGTTACCACAAAGAATAACTGCAGATTTTTCAAGAGTTATCAGCACCATTGACAGCATGTTCCTGTTTGTATTTCACTTGGAAGTAGACTTTAAGCAGTCTCTAAAGAGAATCAGTTTGTAAGTTGCCTGTGGAAGGAGTTTTGCAAGCAGTTTTGTTGCAGGTACATCAGTATCTTTCAGTGGAGTCTCAGTCATTGCAAAAGAAATACATAGCTTTTGGTAAGACACTTAAGAGTTTTACCATTTCCTTCACTCTTCATCCAAGGTGTTTCAAGATTGATGGTCTGATTTTCATCAAAGGAGGTCACAAGGAGGCAATTGTACCTCAGGATTCCTACAATATCAAGTTGCAGATTGGTTTCATACAGTTAGCAGTCAAAGTCAGTTTTCCATAGCTTGTGACAACACCTAAGGCTTTGCAATTAAGTGGCCACCAAGTAATGCCTAAGGATGGATTGTCAAGGTTTCATGTTTGACAAGGTCTAGGGTATCAAGACACTGGATTTTCAAAGATTCTAGAGATGAAAAAGAAATCAGATACAAGTCACCAAAATTGTTCAATGATTTGTCAAAAGTCATTAGGGTTTTAAATTCTCAAGTGTCTATCATCATCAAAAGTTCGAAAAAGGAGTTGATCAACGTCAGATTACCTAATTTTAGCCATTGCTATTTTAGAGAATTACTATTCTAATTGTTGGGAATTAAGGTGTCTCAACCTTAGCAACTCCAAATTACTTATTTATTATTATTTTATGTTTTCCCATGTTATTTGCCATTTAAGCTATTAAATTATTGTGCTCCATAAGAGATGTGGGTCCTATGAGTTGGCACTTTTACCAGATGTTAGTGCCTTTAAAAACAAGTTATTAGTTGTCAAAAGATGCCCATCAAATGGTATAACATGGAAAGCCTATTTTTAAGGATGTTATAACGGATTCTATAACAACTATAAGGTCTAAAAATGGAGTGGATCATTTTGGCATGAGAATCAGTTTTAATGAAACATGTAAGAGTATCCTTACATAGGTTATTGATAGTCTATGACGCATGTAAGAGTATCTCCTATTTAAGGGGGATTCTTATGAAAACATGTCAGAAGGTATAATGTCATGTAAGAGACTATATTTGGCATGTAGGGGTCATACGGATTTTTACCATGGTATTTGGAACCTTGTTTTGACCCATGGTAATGTTTTATAGTGGTATCTTGAGCCCCCATGAGTCTATATATTGAAGGGTTGAGTTGGAGACAATATGAATTTGTTCAAGTTTTGTTTTGCAAGGGTTATGCTATCAGATTGAAGACAAGAGTAGAGTTTGAAAGTCGTATTGTAATTTCATATTGCTGATAATACAAGTCTGATAATACAAGTCTTTCATCTCTTCTTGGTGGAGACTTTTGCCAAAAGGGTTTCTCCACGTAATTCCAATCTTATGTGTTTAGTATTCTATGGCATTATGTTTTGATGTTATAGTTGATTTCTTTCATATGATAAACATTGTTAAATCTAATTTACAGTAAATTTGAAGCTACCTATATTGATGTTCACGTCTTTTTTCTATCACTAATGACCTTCTAGAAGGTTAATATTAGAATGTAATATATTTAATCAACGTCTATTTGATGGTCTCTTATCTTCAGATAAATTTGTATTTAAGGTTTGCTTTGCGTGCAAGCAAACTACTAAGCATAGAAACTTCAATATATTTCTTATTTATTTATCATGCAAAATATTGTAAATACTTATGAGTGCTTTATGCAGTTAAAAAAGTTGATACCAATTTTATGCCTATTTGCAGCTAGAATTATTGTTTATTTTGTTATGTAACATTTTGTGTTTTGATTTGCTGAATCAAATAGCTTATATTGAATAGCAAGCTTCATATTGCAGAAATTGTTGAAGCAGCTGTCATAGTTTTATATATAATTTCAATAATTCAGTTTACTAAATCTTGTGTTCAAAGTAGCTGGATATTCTTTTGTCCCTCCCTAGGCACGTGTATCCCCATATCTGAAACAGATATATATCCAATACAACCCGGATGCACGTCAGGTATTGTACCCAGGTGTGCCCAAAAAACCTTGATTTTCAAACCGTGCCAAATACTACGTGATTTGATTTTTTTCATAAATTTTCTTAAATTTAATTTAAGAAAACTTCATTCATGCAAATTTTTTTAAAAAAATGGTATAAACAAAACCTACACCAAATGAGAAAGACAAATTGTTGATTTTCCCAGGTTTTATTGGATGTATTTTAATGTATATATCTGATTCAATCTGATACTTGCATTCTTGGAATTATATATGTTCTCAAATTGAATAACATTATACTATATATATCCCTTTGGAGAGGCATGTCCTTGAACGAACATGTCTCTCCTTTAATTATAATAATTTAATCAATATTATAATGTTTCATCAATCAATTATCAATTTAGAATAATATAATAGATTAATATTGAATATTAAATTTCATATGATTAATAATAATATATTATTATTAATCAACATATATTATATGTATTCTAAATGATCATTCGACTGAAGCTACAAACATTAACACTCCCTCTTAGCTAGGGAGGATGATTAGACAGAATGTGTAGTGATCTCCCATGTCAACACTTATGGCCCTCACCATAGCTACACAATACAAAATTAACACTCCCTCTTAGCTAGGGAAGATAAAATCAATGCAAATGCATTAAGTCTAGATTAATTATGGAATAGAGAAAATATTATCTCATTATGATATCAAGAAGTATGGTATAAACAAGAATATCAAGGCACATGATATTCGCCATAACTCAAAAATATCATGTCATGATATTGGGAGTATTTGCATCAACCATATGATGCTCATCACAGGGGACCATAGTCTCAAGGTATGAATTTGCCTCCGTCAGCGATTCTATTCACAAGCTCTTGCGTGGATTGCCTCTGTCGGCGATTCTATCCATAAGCTCTTGTGTGGATTGCCTCAGTCGGCGATTCTATCCATGAGCTCTCACGTGGATTGCCTCAGTCGGCGATTCTATCCACAAGCTCTTACGTGGATTGCCTCAATCGGCGATTCTATCCATGAGCTCTCACGTGGATTGCCTCAGTCGACGATTCTATCCACAAGCTCTTACGTGGATTGCCTCAGTCGGCGATTATATCCATGAGCTCTCACGTGGATTGCCTCAGTCGGCGATTCTATCCACAAGCTCTTAAGTGGATTGCCTCAGTCGGCGATTCTATCCACAAGCACTTAAGTGGATTACCTCAGTTGGTGATTCTATCCACAAGCTCTCACGTGGATTGCCTCAGTCGGCGATTCTATCCACGAGATCTCATGTGGATTGCCTCTGTCGGCGATTCTATCCACAAGCTCAAGTTATTGTAAGATCGTCACCTTCCAATAACCTCAAAAATACAAGTGGAAATCATTTGGAAGTCGTCACTTCCTTATGATTTACATAGGGCCCATAAGGCATTAAATGATTTCATTAGTATAATAATAAATTGAATCAAGTTTTACCTCATAAGTGTTTCACCTTCAATAGTGAAAATCCCTCTCAATCACTATGATCGAAATTGTCACAAGTTGACTGAACCATCTGCTCCCTCTGAAGCTCAAGTTCTTGTATCAACCTCTTGTCCTCTTTTGAAATGTCAAACTCCCTCTGCATTTGGTCTCAATCATCAATTCGTTTATAAGCATCAATTTATTTCTCCCTTTAATTCAATTTTATTGTGCTTTCATCCTAAAGGTATGTCAGAGAGAGATTACAAATAGCTCATAAACTAAATTATCTCGAACAAAAATACCAATGATAGAAGCATACAAGATTTGACTAGCCAATATTATAGCATAAATTACAAACTCAATAATTCATGTGCCTTAATAAAACATGGAATACTTATCTTAAGTTTAAAACATTTCCTTTCATAAGGTGAGCCCATATAAGAAATATCATGCATGAATCATCTCTCATCATAATTCCCTTTGAATGATGTAGAACATTTTCATAATTTTGATCAACACTTTCATTATGATCTGCCACACACAGTTGTTAATAACTTTTGCAATTCACCAAATTTATCCAATCTCTTCGGTGAGATGTTATAAAATATAATTACAAACATTTCCTCCAAGTTATAGCCAGATCCAACGGTTAAACAAAAGTTATGACATTTTTCCCAAAACTGCTAACCCTAGGTAGGGTTTCAAGTGACCTGCACCAAAGTCGTTCTCCAATGAAGAATCCAGTTTGAAACCCTCAAGCTCCAAAACCCAGAGAGGAATGAGATATCAAGTATTCAACAATAAATTTGATTTCTCAAAAGGGGTGGCTTTATGCAAAACCCACGATTTGCCATTTAGAGTTGCTTTTAGGGTTGTAAAAAATTAATAAGTGTTAAAACACTTTTCAATATGGGCGCCCAACTATAGAGAAAATTAAAAAGTCACTTAAATAAATTTAAGTGATATTTTATTAAAAAGTCAATGTGACTTTATAATAAACGGCATTAATTAAATATAACCTAGAATCCACTGAAAAATTAATATCTCTCTCAATATGACTCCAAAAGATGAACCGTCAGAAGCTGGAGATAAAGCTCACAAAACCCATGTGACCGGGGGCCTATCAAAAAACAGCCAACTTCCCATCTAAAAATAGCCAAAATGCTATAAATAGAAAATCCCTCAATCGGAGTCAGAAACTGCTCTAACGAAGCCTGAACTGAACCCAGCACTGAAGTGAAGAACATCATCCTCCATCCACTGTCTCCATGACCCTCTGTCCATACCCTGTTAGTCAACAAGGGTCCAAGAAATAAGCTAACTCATCAACTCTAAAGTCCTGACTAGGATGGGGACATCACAGTCCGCCCTCCCTGAATTTGCTTGTCCTCAAGCAAACTCAATGCTGGATGCTGTAAAATGCTATCACTCTCCCAAGTAGCATCCTCTATCAGCAAATCCTTCCATTAATCAAAAATTCCCTGATGACACTTTTGCGCAAATGATGCTCTTTGAACTCCAGAATGGCCTCAGGTACTAGCACTAACTTCCCCTCATCATCCAGGGGTGGTGTTGATGTATTTTTCATGCACATGCGAGCACAGAATAAAATAGCAAGGTATCTTATCCTCTCTTGAACAAAATCTCTCAAATGCTGAAGATTTGCTTAAGGATCATTTGAGAAGACTCCAAGGTTCTTATATGTAGGGTCTCTACATGTGGATAAGCTCTTGTGGCATGATGTGATTATGTTGGAATCACAAGGGGACTTACGTTTGTATGCCTGAACGTTTAATCTGCTGGAACTTGAGTCCCAACTACTCACCGGGAGATAAAGACATAACCAAAAGGTGTGGGATTCAAAAAGTCTACTCTAAGGCCTAGAATGCAACAAGATGGATGAATAACTAGGTGGATTACTAGGCTAGGTCTCACCATCAAACTGAACAATTCGACACTGGCTCAATGCAATCTTCTAAGAGAATTTTGAAGATGTTCAAATCATTACACCATCAGACACTGATCACCATTCAAGTTAATACATGAACAATAGATGCGTAACGACTCGAGATTAAGCTCATTCATGCCAGTGGACCACGCAGGGTGCACTTATAGTCAGTAAGAGGCTAGTGGTTTGGACTAGGTGGATTCCACGTGAGTTCATTCAGTAACTTCTTTGATTCAATCTAATCATTTACCATCTAAAATAAATATTCAACAAGAAACCATGCATATTGCAAAGAAATAACACACTTCACCATAACTTCAATGGAAATGGAGTTCATTTACAAACAAGGCAACAATTTCTTGCCTTCTCTTCCTACTCTACTCTAATTTGCTATTCCACTATTCTAGCTACTAACTCTTGACTATTAGCTATTCTAACCTCTATTAACTAACTATTCTCTCTTTACAAATGAAGATCCAGAGCTTTATATAGGGAGCTCTTTACAATTTAATGGCTCTAATTGATTTAAAATCAATGGCTAGGATTACAAGATGGAAACCGTAATTAGGGTTTCTTACAACAAACTCCCTTAGCCAATGGTAAAATTGCATTCAAAACAAGAGAACCAATAAGAAGCAAAGGGTAGGTACATCGGAGTTTGTGTCTCCGTACATAGGTCTTCGTACATAGGTGTGATTCATCGAATCTGGACACGCTGATGTAGACCCTTCTGACTGGAGTAATAGTGACTGGGATGCCACCTTGTCTGGTACTTGCTCTGTGATGACCTCTGGTCGATCCTCCTTTGTCTTTGATGTGCTTGACAAGTGGCGTACCTTTCCTTGGCTCTCTTGTGTTTGATGAAGCCTCTTCACGGTCAAGTCACTCCTCCTGTGGTAGCTCACCTCGCCTTGAAGTGTTTGTAAGATCCTTCTTCTGATATCTTGTGATCTACTTGAGGATAGTTCTAACACTTGAAGTCCTTTGATTTTAGCAACACCCTGGGTACCTTCTCATGCATCTAAGGTGTCCTTAATGTGGATGAAGCTTGAAGAAGTCCTTCTTGTCCTCGCGTGATCTTCCTCTAACTTGGTCTTGTTGATCTACAAAATAAACCAAAGATGATTAAGCATACATAATATATTCATTCTAACATAGCATTTCTTACCTTAAATCATCAACAAGAAGGCATTAGGATTAATTTCGCTCTGGACCCTCTCCAAGGACAGAACCTATAATGAGATTTTCACTCTGGACCCTCTCCAAGGACAGGACCTATAATGAAATTTTCGCTCTGGACCCTCTGGAAGGGTCAGGAGCGAATTTTACATTTTGCACAAATTCTTCACTTTCTCATCAATTTCTTTACTTCAATTGTCTTCAAGGCATGATAACATCCTAGTTGAGGTTCCAAGGCATGAAATTAGTCCATTCTTGAAGCAAAAGGGAGGGTCTTAGGAAAATTCGCTCTAGACCCTCTAAGAGGGTCAGGAGCGAAATTTGTCGTTTAGTCTCAATTTCATCATTTCCTTTGCTCCAATCCACTTCTCAAGGCAAGTATACATCAATCCTTTCTCAACTACGCCATAGGAACAAAGTATTTTGGTCTCAAACAAGGAGTAAGTAGGTATTTTAGGAGAATTCGCTCTGGACCCTTTGGAAGGGTCAAGAGCGAATTTTAGTAAATAGGGCTTAGGCATTGATAAAATTTCCTCTTAGCTTGCGTGTTTAGCTTCAAACCATCTTAGGAAAAGACCTTAAGGGCAATTTGCTTTAAAATTGGGAGGAAAGTACATATTTTTGAGAAATCCGCTTTGGACCCTTTGGAATGGTCAGGAGCGAATTTGTTCCTCTAGGCCCAATTCTTCCTTCTTTTCACTCATCTTGCTTTAGACTTGTCCATTTGAATCCTTTTCTTGCCAAGCGTGACCACCATTCAATGTTTCTAGTGAGGAATTAGGTGCTTTGGAGAATTTCACTCTGGACCCTTTGGAAGGGTCAGGAGCTTAGAAGAAATTCGCTCTGGACCCTTTGGAAGGGTCAAGAGCAAATTTTGCACTCTTGGTCAAATTCCTAACTCTTTCAAGGGCTAAGGGCATTCATCTGGATCTCAAATTCACTTTAAGTCATTAATCCTCCTCCAATCGCCATGGGAACAAGGTTTATGATGTAAATTAGGAGCAAGGAAGGAGATCCCAAGGAAATTCGCTTTGGACCCTTTGGAAGGGTTAGGAGCGAAATTTTGAAGGATTAGTCTTGGACATCAATCAAACATTCAAACTTCACCTTCACTCACGTTGCCCTGGCCTTTAGACCATGCTAACAAATCACCTTAAGGAGGCGCCTAGTTCAAAATGTTGGATCAAAAGCACATCCTGACAATTTTGCTTAGGTACCTTTGGAAGGACAGGACCTAAAGAGGAATTTCGCTCTGGACCCTTTGGAAGGGTTAGGAGCGAATTTGATGTTTTAGGCTCAATTTCCTTATCCCATCTTGTTCCAACTTGCTCACAGGGTATAGATAGGTCATTCCTCACTCAGTCAAGGCGTGGAATCAAGGATTTTAACCCATGTTAGAAGCAAGAGAGGCTTTTAGAGAAATTCGCTCTGGACCCTTTGGAAGGGTCAGGAGCAAATTTTGCAATAATGCTCAAATTATTAACGTTTTCTCCAAATTTCCAAGTCTAAGTTTGTCCAAGGCGTCTCCAAGGGTGAATTCAAGCTAATTTCCCCCCAATCCATGCCCTAAAGTGAAGTTTTTATTCACTGTCCATGATCAAAAATTTGCTCAACTTAATGTCCAAGGCATCCTTGACTTGACTCAATGGCATAGGTCTCAAAAGGCAAGACTCCTAGCATGATACAATTTCCTCAAACTCAATCCTAGAAACAAGACCCAGGCCTAACCAAGGGGAGGCTTTCAATAGACCCTGACCTGGACCACCTACTGACCCACTTCAATTTAAACAGACCCTACTATCCTAAAGATCTCTCTGGCAACTCTCCAATGCAAAGATTAATAGCCAAGAAGCTAAAAGACTAAGGCAAAAAAACTAACCTTAGAAAGCAAAAAGCAAGGGTCCCCATTTGCAATGGGGTGATGTGTGAATACGTC
The DNA here is from genome assembly GCF_030272615.1 of Cryptomeria japonica. Taxonomy (NCBI): domain Eukaryota; kingdom Viridiplantae; phylum Streptophyta; class Pinopsida; order Cupressales; family Cupressaceae; genus Cryptomeria; species Cryptomeria japonica. Next base: position 562,885,193 of record NC_081411.1, on the reverse strand, counting down.
ACAACAAGTGGTAAAACTGCAAAAGGAACTATGTTATCCCAGTGCCTTCTTAAGGTGTGACACATGGAACACATTATGAACCTTACTATCTGCTGATAAATCTAACTCATAAGCCACCTCACCCACGCGCCTGACAATCATGAATGTTCCATAGTAGCATGGCTTGAGTTTCTCTGCACCCTTCTTCTTCAGAGTGAACTGCCTATAGGGTCGAAGCATCAGATATACCATATCTCCAATCTCAAATGCTCACTCAACCCTCTTCTGATCAGCATACTGCTTCTGTTGATTCTGAGCTTTTTGGATGTTCTCACGAACAACTCTCATAATGTCTTGTTTCTCCTGTAACAAATCCCCAGCACTAGGCACTCTGTAATTGCTCAACAATAAATCTAGGAAACTTGGTGCATCATAACCATATAAGGCTCTAAAAGGTGTCATCTGAATAGTCATGTGGTGAGTAGAATTATATCAATACTTGCACAAGTGTAACCATTTCACCCAAGCCTTTTGTTGCCCTGAAATGTAGTTCCGCGGGTATCCTTCCTTCCATTTGTTGACAATCTTTGTCTGTCCATCAGTCTGGGGTGGTAACTGGTACTCAGAGTTAGCTATGCCTCGCAAAGTCTAAATAACTCCCGCCAGAAGTGACCCATGATCCTGCTGTCCCTATCACTGACAATACTCTGAGGTAAACCATGCAATCTGAATACCTCATGAAAGAAAAGATCAGCCACTTGTGCAACTGAATAAGTAGTCGTGATCGAGAAGAAATGTGCATACTTAGTCAACCGATCAACTACCACATAAATGTTGTCTCTACCCTGGGCTTTAGGCAAGCCCGTGGTGAATTCCATAGACAAGCATTCCCACTTCCTGTCAGGAATAGGAAGCGGCTGAAGTAACCCTGTAGGAAAGTTGTCCTCCTACTTGTTCTGTTGGCAAACAGAACACTCTCTGACCTACTGAAGAGCATCAGACTTGAGACCCTTCCAAGAGAATCTCTCTCGTACCTTCCTATAGGTCTTAAAGTAACCGAGATGTCCAACCATCGGTGTATCATGGAAAGTCCTCAACACTATGCGTTTCACCTCAAAACCTAGGACTAGAAAAATCCTCTCTTTCTAAATGATGAGGTCATTCGCAAGAGAGTACCTGCAGTCTTGTACTGTTCCATCAATAATACCAGAGGCCCATGGATTCTTGGCATAGTTTGCTATAATCAAGTGTTTTCAATCCTCGGAAACAATTGCCATGGAGCTCAAATGGGGACTGTCAGATAAAGCATCGGCAACAATGTTTTGAGTCCCTTTGACATATGAGATGTCAAAATCATAAGACTATAACTTGCTGACCCACTTTTGTTGACTCTCATTTAGATCATGCTGCCCAAGGAAATGCTTCAAGCTATTATGATCAGTTTTGACACAAAACTTGTTGCCAACTAAATATTGCCTGAACTTAGCCATTGCATGCATGATGGCCAACATTTCCTTATCATAAATACTATAGCTCCTATCCGGACCCCTAAGCTTCCTTCTCTCGTAAGCTATAGGATGATGGTCCTGCATAATCACTGCACCAATACCCTCTCCACATGCATCACAATGAAGCTCAAAAGGTTTGGTGAAATCAGATAAAGCTAGAACTGGACATGTAGTCATCAATTGCTTGAACTTCTCAAAACACTCATGTGCTAGAGGTGTACAAACAAACCGACGATAGAAGGCACATAAACCAACAAATCTCTTGAGCTGAGTCAAGGTCTCAGGCGTAGGCCAATCAACAATGGCATGAACTTTATCAGAATCCATGCGAACTCCCTCTCTACTGATTATGTGACTCAAATACAAAAGTTCTCCATTCCCAATGCACACTTGGACTCCTTGGCGTAAAAGGAATCCCTATCAAGTATGCCTAAAATAGTATCCAAGTGAACGAGGTGCTCCTCCCAAGTTCTACTGTAAACCAAAATGTCATCAAAGAAAACCAAAACAAATCTCCTCAACTAAGACTGGAAGACCCTATTCATAGTGGACTGAAAGGTGGTTGGTGCGTTGGTTAACCCAAAAGACATTACCAAAAACTCATAGTGTCCACAATGACATCTGAATGCAGTCTTCTCGATATCTTGCTCCCTGACATTGATCTGATGATAACCTGTCCTCAAGTCAATCTTAGAGAAATAACAAGCTCCATGAAGCTCATCTAACAACTCATCGATGCGAGGAATGGGATACCTGTTCTTTATAGTCCTATTCAGCATACAAGAATAAATGCACAATCTAAGTGTGCCATCTTTCTTCTTCACTAAAACAACTGATGAAGCGAAAGGAGACTTGCTCTGCCTTATGTGTCCCATTGCTAGAAGTTCTTTGATGGTTTTCTCAATTTCATCTTTCAACCGCTTGAGGTGCCGGTAAGGTGTAATCATGATGGGCTTGGTGCCCTCTTCAAGCTCAATAATGTTCTCTATGCCTCTATCAGGAGGCCTACAAAGAGGTATGTCACTAAACACCTTTGTATGCTTGACTCTAAGCTCCTGAATATCTGAATGGTAAGGTGGTTTATGTTGCTCCTCATAAGTAGGCATTAGTTTACACTGTGCTGCCCAATCCACCATGTCATGTCTAATAAGTCTCTCCATTCTTTTAAGAGTGATTAATTTTAAGTTGTTGGCCTTGATAGCTTTAAGAACATGATTAGTCCCATCAACCTTGAATTTCATCTCAATATGTCTAAGGTTGAGTGTAAATTCACCTATTGCATGAAGCCACATCGTGCCAAGGACCACATCCATGTTTCCCTTGTTAACCACATAAAAATCAGCTTTGAATTCATAATTATTGAGTTTCATGGGTAAGTCTGAAATCATTCTATCACAAGTCAGCAAATTACCATTAGCAACTTTCATCCTTATGCCTTCAAACTCTTGAGTTTGAATCCCACGCTTCTCCACCAACCATGCATCTATGAAATTATGAGTTGCACTTGTATCAAGTAGAGAAATGACTCTTTGACCAGCCAAGAGTCCACGCAACCTAAAAGAACCTTCTCCTTGCATGCTAGACATATGAGCTTCCCCTACATCAAATTCTCCTTCATTTTCAACTCCTTTCTTTGAATTTTCAATCTCTGAATCATCTTGATCAGCTTGCTGGTCTGTGTTATCAATTATGTTTCTTCCCTAATAAAACCACTCCATATTCATATTTTGACCCTAAGGCTTGAGGGGACACGGCTTCTTTCTACGCAAATCATTAAGTGTTTCCCTGTCCAAAGGTGTTACAAATTTCTTCCCTTGATCCACATTTTCTGATTTCTTTGGATCAGACTTGTTGTCATTAAATGATGAGGACGGTTTGGAGTTGTTTGGAGTGAACTTACTACAAGGAGCGGTAAGTTCTATGCTACATGCCTTCCTCCTAACTTCTTGCAAGGTAGGGGGATCAAAAGCCTTAATCCAACCCTTCATATGCTCATAAAGACCTTCAACAAAAAGAATGACCAGCCTTCTCTCTGAGATGTTAGTTACCATAACTGAAAGCTTCTGAAATTCACTAATATAAGATTCCAAGCTGCCCATTTGTTTCAATTGGGCTAGATACCTGAAATACAACTCTGGATCTCTTTTATCAAAATGCTCAACCAATCTGTCAGTAAATTCTTGGTATGTAGTAATAAGGTCATGATCCAAAGTCACCATCCCATGATGCCACCAATCATGGGCTACCCCATCCAAATGCAAAGCTGAAAACTTAATAGCATCTTCTTCTGACATAGGACATAGGGTCAAGAAGGTATCCAACTTGCTATTCCAAGCTCTGGTTGTAACTCTACCGCTGCCATCAAAAGTAGAAAGTGTGAGCTTGTTGATTGCATATTTGAGATCATTAATTTTGTTCCAAGGTTTCTGATTATTCCAATTCTTGTTATGATCTCTCTTCTAACTAATATACCTATCAAAGTTAAGGTGATCCTTAATTCTTTGTGGTAATCTATCCCACTCATCATGCATTGCCACGATATTGTCACCAAAAACCATGTCATCTCCAGCTTCAAAATCAACCTCATCTTCAGGTTCAACTCTGACAAAAGTGGGGCGTGTGGGTCTGTCATATGTGCATGTATTAGTCACACGAGCTCTAGAATGACCAACAATACTGCCATTCTCTTCTTGATTCTGATCATTACCTTTAGGTATTGAAAGTTGTTGTATGGTGGTAGTCAACTGTTGCAACACTGTTGCTACCTGTTGTTGTCCAGATGCTATACCTCTCATGACCTCACTTGCCTCGTTGTCATCATTTTGTGTAGTGTTTCTGGTGGCGGCTTCATTCCTGTCACCCATATTTTCAATTCGGTTATGACCAAATTGAAATTGGTTTCCCTGTGAACCGAATCTCTTGCGGGTATAAAACCTTTGATGCCCAAACTATTGGTGATGCATATAAAATCCCCTAACCCTCCAGGATGGCAGGATCAGAGCTCTGATAACACTGTGATGAACCCCTTGCTGGTTCAATTCTTCAACCTGCTGTAATTTATTATTCTTTTTGTGTTTTTGATTATTAGAGATGGTCTTTCAGAAATAGACAGAAGTTGCAGAAAGGCTTTCATTAATTTTCAACACATATTGACAGAATACATGGAATCAATCAGCTGAAACAATAAATTGGAGAATTTAGAAGCATACCCATAGGTCCTTAGCCAATTTATTGAAATAAAAAGATTCAATCAGCAACTTACAAAGTTCTAATTTTTTATTCAGGAAACAATTCAGAATTGCTCTTATTAAGAAACTAGACGCCCAAACAACATGAAAGATGGCGCCAAGATGAGCAAATTGTGAGTCTTGGGAAAGAGACACCCAACTCACAAAGAAACAGCAACAAACAAGAATTAAATCCTATCACCGATCTGTCTGAAGAAGTCAGATCTGCCTGCAATAATCACCAATTTGACTTTTGAATGAAGCCAACCACAGCTGCAACAATTCAACTGATCTTTCACAGTCTCCCCATTACCATGCACTGAAGAATAGGCGTTCTCCAATGAAGAATCCAATTTGAAACCCTCAAGCTCCAAAACCCAGAGAGGAATGAGATATCAAGTATTCAACAATAAATTTGATTTCTCAAAAGGGGTGGCTTTATGCAAAACCCACAATTTGCCATTTAGGGTTGCTTTTAGGGTTGTAAAAAATTAATAAGTGTTAAAACACTTTTCAATATGGGCGCCCAACTATAGAGAGAATTAAAAAGTCACTTAAATAAATTTGAGTGAAATATTATATTAAAAAGTCAATGTGACTTTATAATAAATGTCATTAATTAAATATAACCTGTAATCCACTGAAAAATTAATATCTCTCTCAATATGACTCCAAAAGATGAACCGTCAGAAGCTGGAGATAAAGCTCACAAAACCCATGTGACCGGGGGCCTATCAAAAAACAGCCAACTTCCCATCTAAAAATAGCCAAAATGCTATAAATAGAAAATCCCTCAATCGGAGTCAGAAACTGCTCTAACGAACCCTGAACTGAACCCAGCACTGAAGTGAAGAACATCATCCTCCATCCACTGTCTCCATGACCCTCTGTCCATACCCTGTTAGTCAACAAGGGTCCAAGAAATAAGCTAACTCATCAACTCTAAAGTCCTGACTAGGATGGGGACATCACAGGTTTATCCTTATTTGCTGTTCAATTTATGTTGGCTTGAAAGGGAGGAATCCAAACACTAAAATTTATTATAATGTAACAATGTCATTCAATGTAGGAACCTGGAACAAATTTTAAAAAAATTCAGTATCCGTTAGTTTGTTTATGTAATAATTTTTGTATTAAAATTTCAAATATAGTTTTTATATATACTAAATAGCCAATCCCCCAACATGTTCCAGCTCCCCGATTTTCTTCTCCCATCCCTGAAATTTGGAGAAACACTGATTTGGTTGAGCATAAATTTGGCAAGGGATAAAACAAACAAAGTGTTGTGCCCGTGAAAGATAAACACGGGCACTTAATAAGAAAGAAGTTAACAGATATTAGGATGTATGATTAATTTCAACAATTCTCCAAAATAGAAAGAGAAAACAATCAGGTCATTGACCTTCTTAATGGGCAATTTTCTGGCAGAAGCATTAATTATAAAAAAGAATACAAGAGAAACAATAAATCAAGAATACCTTGAACAGTCAAATCTTCTCAACTTCCTTGGCATAAAAAATGTTACCAGGAAATAAAACAATGAAATGAAGGTACACAAACTGCCAAAGGTTCTAAACATTTATAACAGAAGGCAGGCCATACCATAAAGTAGGAGAAATTCTGAGCACCCACAGCTTCTATATAAGGAGCCATCTGCCAGTCTGCAAAAAAATGCTAAAATGAATGAACAAGAATCAAAAACTCCAATTACAACATACCAACAAAAACATAAAATCCAGTCATAACCGCTTTACACACCTAAGCCTATAGACAACAATCTGCTACATTCATGTGAAGACAAGCTTACTTCCAACAATAACTGACCAGAATATGGGCAAAGCATGGGGTACAAGTATGGATAGAACACATTTTCAAGAACAAACAGAAGCAATAGGATGTGCATACATAATATGGTTTGTAGATGCAATTCTTAAGTTGTTTAAGTTAAATGCATTACATTCTTTGAGGAAACAACGAATGTTTCTTGTATTCTGTAAACAATGCATTGTATGTGTTCCAATTTAGTGTTAAAATAACTGCTTGCTACATATGAATGATGACGTTCCATTTCTATATATCCTAAAAATAATGCATTGACTTCAGCATTCTTTGCACATTTCCATTGACAAATATAACATGTGTATAACTTTTTATTTTAGTGTCACTGTGTGTGTCTTCATATCAAACTAAAGCATGACCATCTGAATAAAGTAGGGTATATATGTGTATCTAGGCTCGTTGTATATCCAATATGAAACCCTCCTAGTAACTTAGCAAAGAAACATTTCAAAGGATAAGAGCAAGCATGGACTACAAGCAAATCCCACTTGAGTAAATTTCATATGAAATAAAATATTGTGGTTAGAAAAATTTAAAAACTGTATGCAATTTTGAAGAAAATCGAAGACAAGAAAAAACAAGTTAGAAGGTTAATATGGACAAACAGGTTTCTGGTAACAGCCAAAAAGTTTGCCCAGATCTTGGGTACAGTGCAGGTAACAACAATATATATGAGAGAATATCCAAGTTTTATATCCTTCCAGTCAAAAAATTATGCATCATTAAAACATTATAAACAATTGCATTGAAGATTTTAAATATAATAAATTAAAATATCTCACTCATCCATGACAATGTAATGTCCCCTACTTGATCTATTTCAATATACTAAAATTGATTGATATTCTTCAATAAATTATTAACAAGTTCTTATCTATTTTCCTCATTAGATGATTAATTTCATGATTCATTGTTTTTAATATAGATATCAGACCCTGCTACTACTTCAGTTTAAGGGAGAAGGGTTTATGTATGTTACCAAAGCGCTTAGAGACCAAATACAATAGGTTCCCTCAAAGTTTATAGATCCAAGCCCTTACCTATCTTGGGTCCATACCCTCAAGGCTTATGGGTCGCTGATCCCCACCCTATATTGGGACTTAACCTATTGCTTGGATTTAGACTGCCCCTCTTTGGAACATCTCATTCCCATCTTCTTAAATACTGACAGTAATAACATGATTTAGACTATAAGTATACTAATTTCTTATGTATTATGAATATATATATGAAATTAAGTATGACTGTCATACATATTGCAGTCCATATTAATATTACTATTAATTCTGCATGAAAACATTATCAGGTTTCATATATTAAGCATACATTCTCAGCTCATCCCCATGCATACCACCAAGAACAAAGATGTTACTGCCTGTAACTTCATAACAGTTCTGATCTTATCAATCCATGGTGATGTGATTGGATGCTTTGATTCCTTTCCTCTCGATGTGAGGGAGAGGTCACAGCTCTTCATCATGCATGCCCTTTGGCAAGAGACACACCCTTTCACCATTAGCACCTTTTGAAAGAGTGCAACTCTTCATTATTTCTGCCCTTTGGAAGGGACATAACCTTTTATAATCAGATCTGCACTTCTTATTTAAATCAGATCTGCGCTTCTCATTTTTCAAATTCTCCCCCCCTCAAATGAGTTTCTCTTCTCCCTTTTATATCTCACATTTGAGGAAGTCACAATTTATCATTTCATGCCTTTTGACCTTTCATTAACTTTAATCAAATTTTAATTATATTTAGTTATATTCTTTTATATTTTTATTTTTATTTTTATATTTATTCTTTTGTATTTTAATTTTATTATTATTTATTATTAAATTATATTTCAAAGTAGGGACATTACAGACAATGAAAATTGAATTCAAAATTACAATACAAATAATGAATATCTGACTGTTGTATAAGCATAAATATAAGCCTCCAATGAGAAAATGAAATTATAACAATCATATCTGAGGCATCACAGACACTAAGCTGCACCAATGGAAAGGCAAGTTCAATAATCTGATTTACCATCAAACCTATCTCCCATGAACCCCTATAGCTTGCCTTCACTGCTCTCTGAGTCAAGGGCAAACTCCCAATCTAGGAACTGAGGAAATAAGATTGATACAACGTAGTCCCAGGCTACTCAAGAAGGATTTTTCAGGAAATGACTTCTACAAGGAAAAGCTACTTTGCCAAAAAAAATGACTACGAAAATTTCTTGAAAGTAGGTTTCGAGATGGACACTGAAAAACAAGAGGGTGAAGCTGTTGAAAATTTGAAATAGATATGTTGTTTTTTGACAAGGGAGACACCTGCATTAGAAGGAACATCTATTATTTGGATATAGTCTTTGCCACCAATGATTCTGTAGCAATCAGCCTTGCTTCTTACATTCTTCATTCAGACATCAACTATTATGACTATGAGGCTCTGGGTACTGCCGAGTACAATGCATTGCCAAGTGACCATGAATAAATTGAGGCAAAATTGAATATATTTGATAGCCTGCATAAAAAATTGTTGGAAAGAAATGTTGTACAAATCCCTAGCAAGCTGAATGCCCAGTTTAACTGTGCAGACAGGAACCAATGTGGAGGAACTAGTACAGCAGGAATATCACCTAATCATGTCCAATCCAAGTTTTGTAAAATAAATATGTCGATGCCCTTGGTAATCTGAATCTTTATAATCTCACTTTCATCATTAGGACAAGAATTGAGGTGGAGGGACTGGTGCAGCACTAAGAACCATCTAATCATGTTCAGTTCCACGCGTTGTTTATATGACACCAATTTTAATGATAATAGAAGTCCTTGGTTTCTTACTCCTTGTCTTTCTCAGCCATTGTCCTTTCTGAAAAAGATCACAAAGCCAGGATGCCACCTTCCTCTACTCTTGGTGCATCTAAAAGGAAAATTTAGATGTTAATCTACTATGTTTATAGTTTGTACTTTGCAGTCTTTCTTCCATTCTGCCAGATATACACAAAGTACATAACACATGTTACTAGGATTTTGGTATCTTGTAAAACAATCAATTGATATTATAAGTCAAGGTCCCTAATGATCATTTTCAGCTATTTTCTGATATAAGATTGTGGGAAAAGGCCCCCTACAGATGCTCAATCTTCTTTATCTCAAAAAATACAGAGAATTCGATTCAATGTAAAGAAAAAACTTGCAACCATAGAAGTACAAAATACATTTGAAAATATACGATACTCAGAACACAACTTGAATTTCTTATAATTTATCTATGAATTGCACAATGCTTAAGTCAACATTATAGGCAACATACCCTGCAAGTCATCATCTGGTGTACTCTTTTTAATGTCAAGACATTCTGCCAATATAACTGCCTGCTTAATGGTATCAAATATCTTTGAATTGCTTTGACTAACATTTTCAACACTCGTGGAAACTCCTCCATCTTCAACTGCTTCAATTAACCTTGGAGCTAACAGTATGTCACTGTCTTCATAATCATTAGATGAGTGCTCAGTATGTCCCTCAAAAATTTTAATCTTATTGTGCACTAGAGAATTGTCCATTTGAACTTTGTCACTTCTCCGCTCACTCTCTTCATTCAAGGGAGCTGCTACCAGAACCATTTGAGCCTTTGCTTCTGTCTGTGGAACAAAGTAATACAGGATGAAAATCCTTCCCCAGGAAAAATATCCTTAATTTCTTATTTCTAGTCTGATCAAGTACCTGATGAACTGTACGGAAGCCTAGTGCACCAGTAACAGAAAGTCTCAAGCCACATGCTGCTTCTGCTTGTTTGAAGAATTGCCTGTAACAGTAAATATCATCATGTCAACCAAACCATAAATATTTCTAATAACATGATACATAATACACAGTAATAAAAAACAATGGAAGAGATATTGTTAGCAAAGGAAATATGTGTCTGTAAGTTAATATTAATATGAAACACAAATAAAAAAATTATATCTCTGTACCAAACATGGTTACAAAACTTGCCTAGACCAAGCCAAGCTGACGAAGCAGATATCCAAGGACTCATGACCCAGGTACCCAGAGAGTCTGGCCAGACTCACCGGACTTGGCAAGTCTCAGAAGGTAGACTCGGTCAGGTCTATGAATATAAAGAAAAAGAAGAAAGAAGAATAAAATTTGACAATGTTTAAAAATAAAAGAATGAAAGTCAAGCTGTAAGAACACCTACCAAATTTTCACCAGGTTCTTGTACCAAACATGGTTACAAAACTTGCCTAGACCAAGCCAAGCTGACGAAGCAGATACCAACAAAATGTTGATCTAGTTTTAAAAAATAAAAATAAAATCATTTTGGGCCATGCTGGATGCAAAAGCAACATTATTAACTAAAAATTATTATATCACAGGCCATTTCAATATTTAAAGTTGGTGTTTAGAAGAAAATTTGCTATTAACGCTTTTTAAACTATATTGTGCATTCAGGTTATTCCAAATTCCTTTTGAAGAGTTTGTCATATCAACAAGGTACAACTGAATCTAATATACCAAATCTAATAAAAGACTTTTTTGTTGGCTCTATTCTTTGATTCTGCCAGCCTTAATGGCTGTGTATTTGAACTTTAAATGTGTGAAAATTGTGCCCATTAGTTTCTTCAATTGAGTTCTACATTTCTAGAGAATGGCTTTGAATTTTGTTAATCATAGCCAACCCCTAGCAATCTATGTTTCTTCACTTGTTTCTTTAAGTATGCTATAATTGCCTGCCGAGATGCTCTGTTCAGACATGCATTATGCCTTCATAGGTGCTTGTACTAAGATTCAACAAGTACAAACTATCACTTTGGCAGATCTATTCAATATATGTCCTAGATCTTAACCACCAGCCTCACATACCCTAATCACAATCTTTTTCTTTTGGTAATGCTACAACCAGACATCTATTGTTTATTCAGGGAAATAATAACTATTGCACAAACTTTACAAAAGCTCTTTGTCAAAAGATCAACTAGAGTGCAGATTTTACAAAACTTGCCCCTGCACTTGTATGTGAGCAATAGCATGAATATATCTGATGTAAAGTTCAGCTATAGACAACAGAATGAATGGTTTTTTGCATGTTTTAATTATGATAAACTCATCTACTAAGACAATACAAGCTATAGATCCTCCCCCTGCACCTGCATCCAACAAAAAATATAAGAGCAATTATAAACAGAATGAATACTCATGCCCAACATACGTTAATACATGATCACAAACATCTGATGTAGGGGTTCTCCCTTGATGTTCATCGTCATGAGGCATCATTTATTTCGGACATTAACCAACAATGAACATTGTTTCCATCACCTAGCCGAAATAGGATAACAAATAAAATAGTGAAGTCTGTAGAATATGATGTATTCAATTCGTTTCAACAGAATTATCTCACTATCACGTACAGTCAGTAATGGGACAGTTAGCTACCAGATTGCCAAGATATTCATGGCCGTCATGGGTTTAAGAATCCAAAAACAACTACAGTAGCCTTCATGGGTTTTCCTCTGATCATTGGTATATGATGTAAACCATGTGCTATTCCTAGTGATACAAGACTGGCCAAGTACAATGCAAGTCTCCCAGTTCCAGGCCAAAATGAGACCTGCTGACTTGCTCTGCCAAACTCAACAAGTCTGCGAGACTAAAGTTCTGCAAAAATTCAAGTTTGTTGTAAAATATTTATACATGATGCTTTTCTTAGATTGCTGAGTTTTTGTGCTGAGTCTGAGTCTGAACATAAGTCTGACAAAAATCAGTTTGTCGGGTCTGTGTTGGGTCCGAGTCCAAGTCTGAGCCAAAAATCAGCTTGCAGAGTTAGCATGCTGGGTCCGAGTCTTGTAACTGTGGTCATACAAATAGACTGGCTATTGTGAGTTCCCATAGATCCTACTCCAATCATCCATTTTTATGATTATAACCATTGGCCAAGCCTAATCACCTAAAGTAGTAAACGGCACAAGTATTTGCAGGTTTGAATCAAAACCATGGATTATATCAACACACCCAAACTACTGCATGCATTTATGTGTTTTACCTAATCACCTATTTTACCATAGGAACCATGGGTTCCATCCAACAATGTCAGTTGATCAAGATAAATAGCTGGTTAATTCGGTCCAACCATCTTCGATACATATAGGATTCTGAATTTTAGAATTGAACCTACATACAAACTGAATAAACATTTAGATTCAGACCTCCAGATGGAATTCCCCAGACAGTCAATTTACCTATCATAGAAATTTTCAAAATATGATCAAGCCTACTCAATTTCTGTTCACACCTTCACCAAATAAAAGCAGCAGGACGGTCATCAAAATGACAACAAAAAGTCAAATTTCACCCCCACTTAGTCAAAGACAATTTACAAAAATTCCGCAAGGTCAAAGCCAGTCAAGCCTCTTTACTGACCTGCCTCAATTTATGTGTCCTTCACTTTGAATTTCAGGTTGCTGATCAAATGAGGCAATTAATGCCCTATAAATTGTAATCAATGCAAAATCAAACTTGCCCTTTTCATGTCATCCATAGACCTCAGTTGTTTGAGAAATTCTTACAACCGAAGTCCAGAAAGAATATTATCAGAACAGAAAAGTGGCCTTCTCAAGAACCTTGTGGGGAACAATAGAAGCAGCTTAGTTTGGAGGAAACATAAGTTTTCTTAGTGAGTTTTAAGCAAAAATTGTGACTGCTTCCCTCATCCTCTCTGTGGAACAATTTGCATCAACCCAAAGAGAACAGATTACATTTAGGGGATCCTCGATGTGCAAAGACCAATAGTGAATGTATGATCTAAAGATGCCAACAACTAATTTTAATTAGATAAGAAAGTGAAATATATGTGGCCTAGAAGCATGTTCTGTATAACTTACCAAAGCTGAACAAGGTTTCAGTAACCATCTGAAAACAAGTTTGTTACATATCATATGAAGTGAAAATAAATAACATGTAAAAATCTATAACTACTATCAAAAAATACAACCTACTGTTATTTGACGTCGAGTAATATTATCAGCCTATCATTTAAAACACGAAACACATTCACATACAGAACAAATCCATGAAAATCTGCATATGGTAACTGAATTAATAAATCCATTATTTATATAAATTACAACCTAAAAAAAAATAGCTTCACATGCATCATTTGAAGAACTTTTGGAGTGGATATTTAATATCACAATTCAGTATTTCAGAAGCATATGAAGTTTTCAGACTCTGAAGGACAAATATTATAAGAGCATCTGTATGCTATTCAAAAAATTAAACTCCTAAACTAGAAAGAAATTCATAATCAGAACATCAAGAAGCAATCAAATTCTTATGGATTGTGTATCAATGCAAATGTTGGGATACATATTTGTTTATGTGCATACATTTGATAACAGCCACTATAAAAAGGATTCTCAAAGAGAGAAAAAGCTAAAGGGTGGAGAATATTCATCAAGTATATCATTGCTTACCAAATCTTTGCATCAGAAAGCTCAAACTGTGACAAACTACTAAGTTAAACAATAACTCAGATGATAACATTTTCAGTTTGCATGCAATAAGTAAGCCTCCTTTACAAGTAAGCCCCTCGTGAAGAACCAACATGACAATATAATATGCCTCCAAAATGCCTACCTTGCACGATCAACATAACTGTAGACAAGTTCTTTGATGCCAGCTTCAAGGTTTGCAGCTGCTACTATATCAGAAGCATCTCCTTTGTGTAACTCGTTCTCCCAATAGCCCATAACATTAGTGGATTGACCAAAATGCTTCAAAGTCTCTTCCATTGTCACTTGCAATTGATCATGCAAAGAACGAGACCTTTCATCCAAAAGTTTTTGCTGAACCAAAAGCAGACGAGATGACCACCAGGCAATGCTTTTGGGGCAAATGATGGACATATTATCATACTCATTTGTAATCTGTCTTGTTTTCAACAGCAATATTTTGGCAAGAACAAAATACTGCAAATCCAAGAGAATACTTTTTAAAAGCCATTTTATGATGTCTTACATATATACAAAAAAAGAATAGGGAACACAAGAAAAATAGAATATTATTATCATTGCTTGCATTAAAGTAAATCATATACAATCAAACTGTAGTTACTGTATGCCTTATATGCACGAATTAAAATGAAACAACAATAAAAAGAGATATTAAATGTTCAACCACCTAAAATTGTTAGGAGTAGTAAATGAATTGAGAATAACTTTTGAAAATGGTGGGATGAAACTGAACCATACAATACACCTTTTAGGCACCTAGTCAGGCAAAACTATGTTCTCGCAAAACTATTTCTCACCTCAACATACATTATCACATGTTTACATAACAACTTGGAGATTATTGTGATCAACCACCCTAATTACCACCAATGACATGTAATGCCATTATGCCATATGCCTAAAACAAACTGTTACTAGGTTCCTCTTAAAGCCCCCCACCCCAATACCCATATGGGTATAGTTCCAATCAAGGTCCCGAGCGGGTTCCCCATTGGATTCACCCAAGGTTCCCGGGAGAGACCCTAGGCAAACCTAGGCCAAACCCAAGTAAACCCAGGGGGACCCAATGGTGGCCCAAAAAAAAAGAAAAAGTTATCTTTTAACAACATTTTTATAAGGCAAAAAGCGCTTGCATATATGATTTCACCTTTAAGTGATAAAATTGTGAAAATGGTGTGAATCATGAAGGTTTGTGACAAGATCTAACTCGAGTGTGTTGATTTAGACATTATTGTTGGACAACTTGCCAAAAAATATCTTTAGATGAGGTAGTTTATACAGTACACGGCTAGTGGAAGTGCGTAACTCATTGTTCAAGTGAAAATGAACTGAATGTTGACTTTATATATATATATACAATGGTGGCCCAAAAAAAAAAAAAAATTGCTTGTGTATATGATTTCACCTTTAAGTGATAAAATTGTGAAAATGGTGTGCATCATGAACGTTTGTGACAAGATCTAACTCTTGAGTGTGTTGATTTAGACATTATTGTTGGACAACTTGCCAAAAAATATCTTTAGATGAGGTAGCTTATACAGTACACAGCCAGTGGAAGTGTGTAACTCATTGTTCAAGTGAAAATGAACTGAATGTTGACTTTATATGTGTGTGTGTGTGTGTGTGTGTGTGAGAGAGAGAGAGAGAGTGTGTACATATGTATATGTATGTATACATACATACATATATATATACATATATATGTATATAATCATATATATATATATATATATATGTATGTATGTATGTGTGTGTGTGTGTGTTTGTCTGTGTGTGTCTGTGTGTGTATGATAGATACATATATATATGTATGTATGTCATAATAGTCATATATGTGTGTGTGTGTGTGTGTGTGTGTGTGTGTGTGTGTGTAATTTTAGTGATCAGATTAGATAAAGACAATTCAAGCACAAGTGCACAAACTTTACCCTGAGAAAACCTTCCTCTTGAAGGTGAAAAAACCCAGCAATAGATCTCTTGAATGTATTAGCAAAATGTCTTACAAATGCTTCACACTTTAAAGCTATACAATGAGGGAATTCACTCTAGAATCAATCTATATAATGTAGATTCAATCCTCTTTATATGAAGATCATTACTGGCTGAATAAGTCTACAATCTGCAGAAGATCGACCACAATATGCTATAGAAGATCCGAACTGCTGAAGATAATCTATATGAAGATATAGACAAATCACTTGAATATGAATCGCTGAAGAGGAGATGTGAATCTGCTGGAGACGAACACGAACTTCTGATGTGAATCTGCTGCAGAATTCGATCGGCTTGAAGTGTATGTATTTGATGCTTTGAAGAAGGGGAAGAATGGTTCTATATACACTTCACAAGGTGGCGCCAACCAACACATCTCCTTATGAAGTCGACTCCTTATAATGATCATGTCTCTTCATTAACATGACTTTACTTAGGAATAGAACACATCTTAATAAATGTGACTTGTAATCCAAGGGTGGCGGATTACAGATAATCGGAATATTAACAAATAGAAGCAAATAGGTACAATTAAATTGTCTAAGGCTGAAAGGCCAATTAGACAATTTAATAGTCTATGTCGCCCCACAAAGATTCTGACCGACACTATCACATTAATATATATGTGTGTGTGTGTGTGTGTGTGTATGTGTGTATGTATGTCTCTGTGTGTGTGTGTATATATATGTATATGTATGTATGTGTGTGTGTGTGTATATATATACACACACACATACATACATACATACATATATATATAATGAGCAAGCACATGGTTATTATGAGAGGAGGGGGAGTGAATTAGTATAACAACAACCTTTACTTTTTCAAACTTAATACCATAAGCATAACAACTGAATAATAACAACATAAGATGTGCACAATAAAGACAATAAAGAACACATGATTTTATGTGGGAACCCTTATGGGAGAAAACTTCGGCAAATATTGCTTATATATGAACCCTTCTTACAACTTTGTAGGCACCAACCCATAGGAGACACCAATCCCCTCAATTCGTAGGCTCCAGCCTACCAAAAGCACCAACCTCTTTTGGGGAAGCACCAACTTCCAAATGAATAAATAGTCTCCTTCTCAAACTATGTCTTCTTCAATGAATGACAAACTCTTTTTGTGCCTTCACAAAATCTAATTATACATATCTTCTATTAAATTTACATAAACTCCTCTTTATAAATGCTTCACAAATGCTACACAAATCTCCATAAAATCCTCTTTGTAAATGCTGCATAAACTCTTCTTTATAAATCTGCCATAAATACTTCACAAATTTGCAAATTTCCTTCTTCAAATCTACTTACACTTTCCTCTCTATGCATCAGCCATAAACCCCTTTTCAATTTCTGCATGAAATTCCTTTTTATGTCTGCATGAATTCTTCTTACAAACCTGGTATTAATTCTTCTCTTAAATTTGCATTATATCTGGCTCATAATTCTTTTCATAGATTTACACTTAAGCTCTCATAAATCTGCTTCAAATATCTTCATTAAGTCTGTTCATGGATCTTCTCTAAATCTGAATCTTAATAACTCCATCTTTTTTAATTTAATCTTCACTTATTCTTCATACATCTCTATTCAACTTTTCTTCAAATCTCCTTGTGATAGTATGATCTATCAATCAATTCTCAACACATCTCTTTTAATATATACTTCTTTTTATTCCATACACATCTCTCACTTATTCTCACTTTCTTCTCTCCAACTTCACTACACATTTATATCTTATGCCTTGAATTGAAGGGAGACATCCCTTAAAATAGACACTATCTCATCAATAGACATGTCCTTTTGTCAACTCAGTCCTTTTAAGTTAAATTGTTGCCCATAAACAATCTTAACAAATTTCTACCCTCTCATTATGAACTGTTGTCTTTTCATAAAGAATCGCTGCTTCTCATCCACTTTAATTGCTGTGTATTAATCATTGCTCACATTATAATTGTTAAAATCTCTTTAATTTAAGTCCTGCTTTTTCATTGATATAAGCGCTTCTTTTTTTCTCTTATTAACTATTTTGTCTTTACGTGCTTTTTGTCTTATGTGTTGCATAGAAAAACTTTTGGATCGCTGCCTTGTATTAAATGCAATCACTGCTCCAAATATGTTCCTTTGTTAATTATGATTGCTGCTTGTCATAGTTTTCTTTTTGGGCGACTATGATGGGGATCAGCCCCTAAATAAATATGATTTATTTATTTTAAAATCCTTTCTAGCTTGGGTGTCAATAAATAAATATAAATTTATTTACTAAAATTCTTCAAATGTCCATCTTGCGTGACAAAAATAAATAATACTTTATTTATTTAATTTCATTCAAATATCCAACTTCAACTTGCTAGTTGGTGTGGATTTTTTCTTCAACTATTAGTAGCCTTTGGCCCACAATTTCTTTCACCAATTATATCTTCTTCGAACGATCTCTGGAATCTTGGCAACGATTTCTTTGACATTAATGACAATTAATGTAACATTCTTTGACATCAAAATCAGACAATGAACTTCTTCCACAATGGTTTTGACATCAATGACAACAATTTCCAACAATCTCATCTATTTACTTCGACATTAATGATCCTGTCTTTTCACTTTTGACATCAATGACAATATTTCCAACATATATATATGTATACATATACATAACATCCATATATACACACATAAATACATTAATAGATACAGTAATATATAAACATGAATATATATCAATGTTACAAGGCTTGCCTAGACTCTGAGAGTCCCAAGGTGAGCGACCCTCAGCGAGTTTGGGAGACTTGACTGCCAAGCAATTGCTAGACTAGCTGATTCTAGGCGAGTCCTGCAAGGTATTTACTTAAAAAAAATATTAAAAATAAATAAATAAATAAATAATAAAAATAAAAAACTTACAACCTTTCAATGCTTGTTGGGTTTATGACATGCCCATCTAGGATTTATAAAAAATTATGAAAATGGTATTCTTCCCCTCAACCCCAATGGGGTCACTCCCAGCTTGACCACACTAGGGGCGCTACCCCCAAAACCTTGCAAGGGGCGCTGCTACTCAATCGTTTGCCCCTAAATCCCCATCAAACTATAAGTCTAAGGAAGTAATAGACCAATGATGATGAATTATCATAAAATCTACAAAATACATATCTCCTGTTCCAAATCTCCGCATCTTCCATGAAAGCCACAATCAAGGATTATCTTGTTTCATACATTGGACAAGTTTAATATACAAGGACTGCCATAGGCAAAGTTGGCATGGTACAGCCATTGTATTGTTGAATACAAGTTAAGTCATAGTTAACAAAAATTGACAACAAAACATGTAGTTTTGCAAGTTTCAAGAAAACTTTAATGATAAATTCCTCACTTGAATATACACACCAATCACTAAGACACAAGCAAATATCATGGCTACATCATCATCCAAGGCCCTATCTTAGACACCAACACGTGACTTGGCGTGATCTTGGATGAATAATGTAGGTTCCTCTAAGCCATAGACTTATATTTTTAGTTTTAGCATTTGTTTTGATGTCATAGATTTCATATTACATGAGTTTTGTATACATTTGACAATATTTATATATCTAAATGTGTTATTTCCTTCAACTAAAGTCACATTTATACTTATGTGATCAAAATAGCTTCTATTTAATGAGGTTATTGTGTCTTTAAGGTTTATTTATTAAAGGGCACATGAAACAAGTTTTAAATCCTTAAAATCACTAAATTTCAAAAGATTTTCAATTTGTCGAGTTTGCACCGAGTTTGGGTGTTGAGTTCAAGCCTAAGTCAAAAATCAGCTTGCCAAGTCCAAGGTGAGTCCAAGTCTTGTAATACTGATATAATACATATACATATATCTACATATATATACACATACATATATCTATACATATATACATACACATACATATATACATGCATTATATGTGTGTATATACTATATACATATATGTGTGTATATATGTATGTGTGTGTATATACATGTGTGTATACATATATATGCGTGTATATATGCATATATGTATGTGTATATATGCACATATGTGTGTGAGTATATGTGTGTGTAGACATACATATATGTGTGTGTAGACACAAATATATGTGTGTATGTGTGTATCTATACATATACACACACATATATGCATAGACACACATATATATCTGCATAGACACACACACACTCATACATGTTTGTATACACACATACATATATATGTATATGCATGTGTATGCATAGATATATATGTATATATACACACATATATGTATATATATGTATATGTGTTTATATATAGATATGTGTCTGTACTTATATGTGTTCTAATGTCCCTTGTTTGAAATAGGATTTAATAATAAAGTTGAAGTACAAAAGAATAAACATAAAATCAAAATCAAAATATAAAAGAATAAAAGAATAAAATTAAATATAATTAAAATTTAATTAAGTTAATGAACGATCAAAAGGCATGAAATGAAAAGTTGTGACTCCCTCAAACATGAGATATAAAAGGGAGAAGAGAACCTCATTTGTTGGGGAGGGGGAGAAGAAAGAATAGAGCATGTCAATCAAGGAATAATCAATGGAAGAAGGAATGGGAAGTAAATAAGAAAGTGACTCTTCCAAAGGAGGGCAGAAATTATGAAGGTTGTGACTCTTTCTGTAATGTCCCCAAATCCGCAATCTATAAAAAAAAAAATATAAACAATGCAATTCAACATTTGTTTGCGATGTGAATGATTGATCTAGAGTGTAGCTAGCAAATTCTCTTAAGGTTACTTTGTCATCAATAAGTCAATTCCATATTTAGTTCCTAATGAGATCAAGGGGACTAGATGCCATAGGATGCCCGTAGTGCTTGTCAGGCCCAAGAGCGGTACACTCCCCCTTGGCCCACTGACGGCAGACCTTAAGTCATCCGCAGTGGGTGGCCTACTTGACAGAGGCCTAGTTCCTACTATCCTTATTGCTCTATTCTCGTCATGTCTCACTGGACTTGGATATGCAATTGATTCATTTATCATTATTTTAGTGTCTTAACCCATTCCTACTATTCTCTTAATTGAATGATGCCATTTATTCTGAATTTGTAGTTGTAATTCATTCATTAGTTAATTGGGCATATGGAGGTTCATTCATACATATTGTATACCCATATCTATATATATATATATATTTTATGTATTAATGTATTATATTAATACCCATTATATTAATCTTAATTTATATACAAATGTATTTTAGCCACATCTATGTATATGCAAACGTATTGAATTAATAACTACATATATTTATGTACCAACGAATTGAGTGAATATCTATCTATATGTATGTAAACCCTACTGATTTACGTAAACCTTACTGCAGAATACACAATGGTGGGCAAGAGTCTTACCTGCGTCCTTTGCTACCACCTTTTCCTGCCGCTATTCCTTTCCATGCTGTTTTTCCCTCTTCCTCCTCACGGTTTGTTCTTTAATACCAGCGGGGGGGAGTGTTGGAGCAGTCCATACAAAGGACGTGACCGCTGAGGGAGAAGGTGAGCGGTGGTGACTGTTGGAGTCACTGCTCCCTGACCGATCTGCACTACCGCTTGGGCGCCACAATTTAATCGCATATCACCAATGCGCTCACGGGAGGTAATACATTATAAATAACGTATTAATCATAATGTTTTGATATAAATAATCTATATAATGTTTTGATGTTATAATCTATATTATTAATAATCTTTAAGGTACGCATTAAGTATAATGTTTTATAAATAATCTATATTGCATGTTATATATTTTATATTGGTTCTATTATTAATATCGTATGGTAATGTGGTTTTATTCCATACTAATGATTTGTAATGTATTTTGATAATTTATATTGTATACCAATATCATATTTTATATTTATTGAATAACACATTATATGGTAAATATAATATTATATTATGTATCAATATATCTATTTTATGTTTATTTAATTAATAATATTTTATGGTAAAGTTTATTTAATAGCTAGTATTAATAATTAAAATATGATCATTATATTAGAATAAAACAAGGAGTCATCTCTGATTAGGTTACAATAATAATGGAGGGTAGGAATGTGTTTTTTTATTAATTAATTACAAAAACGTGGGGTTATGACACTTTCAAAGGGTATAAAGTGATGAAGGGTTGTGACTCTTACAAAGAGTGGTGATTGTGAAAGGTTGTGACCATTACAAAGGGCAGACATGATGAAGAGATGTGACCCTCCCTCACATTGGAAGATATAAGGGGAGAAGGTTTCATTTGATGAAGACATTGAAGCATAGCAGGAGTTCCAATAAAGCAATCAGATCAAACCTGAGCCATAATACTCTAATCTCTTGTGGGCAAAATATAAGGTGATTCAAATAGGGGACTTTACATGTGTGTATATATGTATGTGTTTGTATATATGTGTGTATATACATGTGTGTATATATACATATATATATGTATATATACATGTGTGTGTGCATCTAAGTTACCGATTCGGGTACGGATTCGTGGATTCAACAACAACAAAAAAAACTTGGGTATGGGTATGGGTACGGGTACGTCCTCACACATATATAATTTTTTATTTTATATATATATATATATATATATATACATATATTATATATGTGTTCAAACATCAAAATTATATATATGTTTTGATGGCAAAATTAGGGTTAGATGTTAAAAAAATTTAAAAAGGTGTTTTTTTTTTTTGTGTGTGTTTTTATGACCCGTGGGCCCTGTTTTTGAGAACTTGTTGTGACCTTTTTTCACACATCGCCCCATTAAAGATGGGGACCCTCCCTCTTTCCTGCTTTCTAGGGTTTTTGTTAGTGCCTGTGACCTTCCGCATCAATTTTGCTCGG
Organism: Cryptomeria japonica; assembly: GCF_030272615.1. Lineage (NCBI taxonomy): Eukaryota > Viridiplantae > Streptophyta > Pinopsida > Cupressales > Cupressaceae > Cryptomeria > Cryptomeria japonica. Next base: position 562,862,237 of record NC_081411.1, on the reverse strand, counting down.
TTCTGTCAAGTTTTGAATGGTTTGAGTCCTATGGATTGGAAGTCAATTTTTGCAAGCCAAGTGATAACGGAGTCCAAACACCATCAAAGTGCCTAGAAAGGCCAAAGGATGAAGAACACGGTTGATTTGAACAAATTTGAACAACTTTCTATTTTTAGAAAGTTTGCTTTTTTGCTTTTTCCTATTTTTTAGGAAGTTTCGTTTTTGGCATTTTTAGCTCAATCCCCAATATGGCTATTTTTAGAAAGTTTTCCCTATTTTTTAGGGATGCCTTCTTTTTGCTTTTCGGAGTGGGGACCTAGGGTTTGCATGAGTACTACTGACCCGCTTCAATCGCAATCAAAAATTATCAAGTTTTGACCTAAAAGGCTAAGTTCCTACATTTTAGGGGTCATGATGCTTCGATGGTTTGCCTGAGTGTGGATTTCAAATTTCAAGTTAATCTAGTTAAAATTGAAGAAATTGTGGAATTTTGAAGTTTTCCAAATATTTTCAAAGTTTGGCTAATCACGGATTGATGATGAGTGTTATGGCAGGAAGTTGAAAAGTCCGCCCTACTCTTGATCAAGCTCTCCAAAGTCCACCATGATGGAGACTCTTCAAAGTCCGCCCTCAAGGTGCATAAATCATTCAAAGTCCGCCCTCAAGGTAAGGTCAGCATGGTCATGGCCATCAAGAAGTCTGCCCAATGGAGAGAGCACCAAAGTCTGCCTTGGTGATGGGTCTTGAGCTTCCAAAAGTCTGCCCACGATGAAGTCTCTCCGAAAGTCTGCCCTCTTCATAATTGAGTTCCAAGTCTTCAGAAAAGTCCGCCTAGCCAAGGTATAATGGTGCCATGCTTCCAAACTCCGCCCATGAAGGGAAATGAATAAAGTCTGCCCTACTTTGCACCCAAGTGAACAAAGTTCGCCTTGGTGATGGTCTTGAGCTTCAAAAGTCTGCCTTGAAAGATATATATATATATATCAATGGTTCCTAAGTTGGAAATGTCCACCCTCCAAAGGTGCATGATGGTCATAAACTTCACCCAAGCAAGTGTTATAAGTCTCAAAGTCCGCCTTAGAAGACATGCAAAGTGAAGAAAGTCCGCCCTACTTGGACATACAAGATGATTTCAAAGTGAAGAAAGTCTGCCCTACTTGGACATGCAAGATGATTTCAAAGTGAAGAAAAGTCTGCCCATGATGCCAAGCCTACAAAGTCTGCCTTGGTAGTGCTTGCAAACAAGAAAAGGTCTGCCCTATGAGATGATGGTGAGTGGTGTCCAAGCCTCTCAAAAGTCCACCTACGGTGATAAAGGAAGATGCCTATCTCTCCAAACTCTGCCTAGAAGATGGTTTCAAAGCAACACTTAAACTTCGCCCTTGGTGATACTTCAAAAGTCCGCCTTGAAAAGTATGATGTATAAAGTCCGCCCTATGCTACATGGCTATTATCCTTCGTATTGATGGAAGTTCGCCCAACATTGCAACAAGTTAGAAACATGACCAACAAAGTCCGCCTTGAGGGAAATGTGATAAAGTTTAGACATGAGGTGCACATAAACATAAGGAAAGTTCCCACTCTATAAAAGTCTGACTATGCCTTGCAACACAATGAGAAACAAACTTCATGAAGTTCGCCTAAGTCAAAGGTGAAGCCAAATATACTTGCTAAGTATTGAGGAAAGGAAAATATTCCTTGGTGATGTCATCCAAATCTTCATGAAATTTGAACTAAGTTCCAAATTAGAAAGTTTTAACAAGAGATATTTGAAGATCAAGTTTGAATATGAGCTGGAAAATCCAAAATAGAAACTTGAGTTTGTGAGAGATTCCAACCATGAATCTAAATTAGAAAGAGGATATTTGCGGATTGAGGCAATTTTTTGGACTGAGTTCCAAATTAGAAACTTTTTGGAAGATGCCAATCTACAAGTCTAGTTTGAATATGAAATGGAAAATCAGATTACAGAGTTGTAAAATGAAGAATTCGAACTTAAGGAAGATGACATTGCAACTCAAAATCAAATTGGAAACTTTCTCAAAGTTAAAATCGAATTAGAAACATGAATGGGAAAAGATCTGCATGTTTCTAATTGCAAATTCAAAATTCATTACAAATACCTTCTTCACTTCTTCATCCTCACACATAAGGTTCGAACTTTCTGAGCAAGTTAAGAGTAATATTGAGAGTTATTTTGCAGGTTGAGAGTTATTTCGAAGAAGATTTTGCAGATTGGAGGTGTTGCAGGGTGATCTCTTGCAGATTGAGCGAACTTTTGAAGGAGTTTTAATTTTTCAACCTCATTCTTATCAAGTATCTGCAGATTTTGGAGTCCAATCAACTAATAGAAAGCAGAACTTTCAGGTTTTCTGAGTTTTGTTCCTTCTATATTCTCATTTCTGTCAAAGGTGAAGTTGATTGGTGGGCAGACTTATTAATTTTCTCAATTTTTCTGAGTGTATTGGAGGTGATTTTTGTGGATTTATCCAAAATTTTCAGTAAGAAAGATCATGTTGGACTGAATGGGATGAGGGTTTTCGAGATTATAAGACCTGGTTTTTGGATTGAAATCATAAAAGTATGGAGTTTACATGTGAAAATTCCATCTTTTTGTGACTAAGTGTCAAGAATAGATTGAAATACCAACCACTTAGCCATCAAGATCCTAAATTTTAAGTTAAATTTCTGGTCTCTAACTTAAGTTTCATTTTTATTCGCAGATTTCAAGCACAATGAAGTTTGAAGTATACAAGGATGCTCTTCCTGAATCAAGGATGAACTCAAAATGGAAGAGCATCAGTGATACCAACCTCGGGCATATCAATCTGAGAGAGTTTAAAAAGCGGATGTTTGGTTTAGATAATCTTGTGCCTACCGTGACCGCGCGTAAAATGATGAAGAGTGGCATCATGCATGTTGTTGGCTTTCTCCCTACCATGCAGTGCACGGAGTTGGTAGTTGAGTGCGCTAGGCACTATAACCCTGTCAGTGGAGATATTGTGGCACCAAATGGAAGAGTGTTGGCCAACATCAGTGATGAGGCCATAAGGGAAGCTTTTAGGATTCCGGAATATCACAATGCTGTATATGTGACCAAGGATGAGGCTGATTGAATGTAGCAAGACCATATGGAGGAGTACCAGGCTATCATCAATCGTTCCTGGCTGGACAAGCCAAGAGAGGGTGCCTCCAAGCTGTCAAGAAAGAGCTTGGTGAGGGCGTATTTTAAAGAAGAGATTGGAGATATGATTGTTGTTGAACAGAATAATGGGTAATCCTCAAGGTGCTCCATTTGAGCCTTGGATGTATTACTTCATAAATGAAATAATGAATGGAGTCAAGATGATTGACTGGGCTCAAATGATAAGCAATAACTTATACAGCCAGCTGAGGAATTTGGAGGCAGATAGGACCTTTTACATGAGCTCATACTTGTTCTATTCCCTTGATAGAACCTATAGATACAGAGGCCTCACCTATAGAGGGGAAGTGGGAAATAAAGAGAATCAATTTCCTATCTACAATCGTTACCCCCAGCTGCACATGGAAGAAAAGTTACATTTCAAGAGGGTAAATGATACATTTTTTATGCATATCACACGAACACTGAAAGGTGGATTACATTAGAGACTCTCTCAAGAGTCTATGGACTTCATAAGCAGATTCGGGTATTGGTATATTCAATACCCAAGATTCACCTATATTAGAATTCGGGGATTTTCTAGATCTCCCTATAAGCTCTCAGTTTACCCTCCCAACCGAGTTGTGCTACTGGAAGTTGTGAAACAACTAGAAGGCTATATGACAGTTTAGAGAGATAAGCAAAAGAAGGTAGGAACATCCTCCCTCACGATTGGAAATGGACTAGAGGCATGCCCCGTCATCACAGGCTACCACCACTGCAAAGAAAGAGCTGGCTTGGTACCCTTTTCTACCAATACAAGGCAAGAAGGAACTTTGATCCATTCCATAAGATGAAAAAGGTAAAAGGAATGGTATTTGAGCACAGAACTGATTTGGAAGATTATTGGGCTAATGCAGTCGATAGTTTCGAGATCAGAAAAAGATTTTGGTCAAGGATTCCCCTAAGTATGGTGAGAGCAACAGAAGTATTCAGAGTTGTCGATCAAATAGAAGACAGTCCTGAGCTTCAGCAGCCGAGCTTCGAGAAGATAAGAAATGAGCCACTAGCCTTGGTTGATTGGTCAAAAGAGAAAAGTCAGATTTGGCAGACCTTATGAGATCAATGGTTGAATACTCCAAGTGGTGGGCATCTGAGAAGACAAAGCAACTGAAGTCCAAAGGTGTTGCCCTAACTTATGATTTGATGGGAATGGATGATTCTATGTCTGCCAACCCTGGTATCTCTACAGGCAATGCTCGAAATCCAGAAAGTGTTGGGTCCCGGAAAAGAAAGGAACTGGTTGGAAGCTCTGGAAAGGCCAAGGGAAAGAAAGTTGTTGGGGAGAGACGTGAATCCAACGAAGGTCATTCCATTTTGAGTGTTGCATCTACTGTGCCCTACTAGAATGCAGTTGAAGAACAGGAGCTAGACACAGATATGGGGAATAATGAAGTAAGAGTGCCTTCTCCCTCGATTGAAGAAATAATGAGAGAGGTTGTCCAAAACCGGGACAAGGAACAAGTTCTTAATAAAGCCACATAAGTTGAAGAGCCTGAGTCTCCAGTAGTTTTCCTTGATGGTATAGTTACTGGACCGGGAGGGACAGATGGTGGATTTGATCAAAATACTATGGAGCAGTCAACCATTCCTAATTGGTTGAGAGAAAAGATAAGGGCCAAAGTTCCTAATGAAACCCACTTTGAAGAGAATACAGCAACATTTTTGGCAAAGGTGAACGAACCAGTCATAATTGAACCACCTAAGCCAACTAGAAAATTCTCTTTGATTCAAAGGGATAGTGCAAGGTTTAGAACAGTTCAGATAGTTGTGCCAAAAGAGGGTAAAACTCGGGACAATATTGCCCCGGAAGATTATAAGATTACTACAATGGAGTTGGGTAAGCCTACTCAAGACCAAGAAGTCCAATACTTTGACGACTCTTGCAACGCCCTCAAGGCAAGGCTAGCCAAGGAGAAAGAAAAAAGAAAGAAGGTTGAGGAAGAGAATCAACTGTGGAGGAAATATGCTCTCCACCTAACCAAGCCACTTAACCATGAGATACCAGTCACCCCTCCGCAACCTCTTCAGCAAGAGTCTATAAAAGATTACGAGGACATGAAGGGTACGTTCACACAAGCTAAGGAATGGAGCTCAGATGCTTCGGCACGTGCTGGCATACTTGTGGAAAATTTAGTATCGACACATGAGTCGGCTTCTTCATTGGTTAGCAGAATTTAAGACTTAGTTGCAAACTAGGAAGATATTGAAGAAATCCAAGATGAAATACTTCCACAATTGAGGATTATCCGAGGTCTGTCAAAGCAAAACTTGGTAGATGCAGGTGTCATCCAGGTTGGGGATAGGTATGATTTTAACACTTGGTATTATGCTTTGGTCACCAAGATTGAACAACTGAAGGAATCTGAAACTAAGTGTTTTGAAACGGAGGAAAGTGTTGGAGGGATTTTAAGTAAGGTGTTTTGTGTGGCATCACAAATTTGGCAGAAAGAGGGTATAAGGGAAAAACACCTACAGGCAGAGAATCCGAGAGCTAGAATTCAATCGAGCTTTTTCAAAGACTCGAGGATGATTGATAAGGGTGATCTCTCAAGGATCGCAAGTTTTCTTCTCATTGACGAGAACTCTCTTGTCCAGGCAGTTGAGTGGGAAGGCATCCTTGCCATGTGTACTGATGATGTGGACATCGTCGACTTCCAAATTAGTAACCTGCCAAGTGTCACTATGGAAGAGGTTCGGCTCATCGTGTCCAGATACGTTGAATCTGCAAAAAGGGAAACTAGACACTCACCTCAGTAACAATAGCAATTGTGCCACTTGTCATGTTCTCATTCATTCAAACTAACAGAGTTCTAGGAAACCCTAATTAGGGTTTATAACTTTCAATCTGGGCCCTTGATCACTGTTTGATCTCAGTCATTCATTATTTTCTAAAAACTATATAAGGCTACCTCCTCTCATTTGGAGAGTGAGGTTTTTGATATATTGTTGCATGAAGGTCATTTTCAAAAAATATATTGCATGTGCGCTTTCTCTTAAGGCTTTGTAATCTCTGTTATTTGAATGATTAGCATGGTTTCAATTTCCTCAACACATTAGTTAAAAGTTAATTTAGATTTGCTTTCATGTTGTTAATGTTGAATGAAGGATCTGATAAGTATTAATTAACGGTGCATCTCCGCTCATACTTTTGGTGAATAGATGATTTCCATTTCACTGTGCAAAGTTAGTCTGAGCCTATCCCCTGTGCATGCCAAAACTTCAATCATAAGCACAACCCATTGAAGATTGCACCAGCTTTGTGTAGTTGTCCTTAGTGTGGCAAAGCAAAGTTTGGTTTCCCGAGAGCACCTAGTTAATATCGTCTCCAGAATTCGTAGGTTTAGATTAGTTTTCTTAACCCTATCCCCTTTTTCCCTTTTTTTTGAAAGTCTAAATCTCGAAAACCCAAAAAAAAAAGAAAGAACCTAAAATTGATAAATCCATCTAAGTCCAAAAGCTTGAAAGACATTCATAAACGTAAGTTCCCCTTGAGATTTTCAGCATACACTACCCAAGTAGCTATCCAACTAAAGTCGCTTGTTCGCATATATAGACCTTGGAATCAGCAGTGATTTTTCAGGAGAGGATAGAATACCTTTGGGTATCTTATTCTAAATGTTTGGTAGATGATAAAACATACACCAACAGAACCCACAGGCCTTGGTTCTTCTGGGTCTGCGTAGGACCCACAAAGAACCCAGCCACCTGGGCAGGACCTAGGAGGAACCCAAGGAGAACCAGGACCCGGACCCAACCCATTTTGCCAAGAACCGGTATCTTAGATGTGCATATATCCGAACCTGTACCCATACCCAAGGGGAAAAAATTGTTGTACTGAGTACCTGTGCCCATACCCGCACTCATACCAAAACCAGTAACTTAGAAAATAAATTGTGATTGTGTTTCTTTTTTTATTGTGACATTGCTAATAAGCTCCTAGACATTTAAATGGATTTCACCCACTTTAAAATATATTTTCAGGGATGATCACAAACATAAAATTAGACCGCAAAGTTGTCGACAGGTTCTAAAAGTCCTCCAAAATGTATTCACTTCCATATGTGGAAATTGATACCAGCTTCTAACACTTTATCAGGCTATCATCACCCACGTCCTGTAAAGATAGAGTGCTACCTACTTGTACAATAACTTGATATGTGTAGAGTGATTAACCCAACCAACCACTAAACATTAAATCTAATTCATATGTCTAACATATATTATGAGTTGTACGTTAAGCTCATCAAACTGGCCAACATTCCCAATTCAAAAATGTTAAATTTCCAATTAAAATCACATGTGCCACTTTCAAAGAAGAAGAAAAAGAGTCCACAAACTGCTACAACCCAAACATTGATTTTATGATTGAATTTCTAACCATAGGATTTCCATACTAGATCAATGATACTTCACTTCAAGACAGATCTATGTTTTAACAAGAAAAAAATTGTTCCAAATAATTCCAGTGAGTGACTAGAAGATAAGTTAGAATGAAATTGGTTCCACAAAAGCCATAACATGGTTTCTCTAATACTGGATTCACTCAAAAGACATCCCATACCTAGACCATTTTGGACCGGATATGGATCCCAATTCAGGCTCTCCATTGTCACATCTTGTTTTACTTGCATTATTAATACAATAAACTGGATTGGGACTATGGTTAAAAATCTTATGATTGTTTAATTATGCATTAAATGTGTTTAAAATTAAATGTAGTTTAATTGCATGAAATTGAAATTGAAATTGAAATGATGATGGAATGTGCTTCGGCTATGGTTTTATGGACTAACCTATTGACTATAATTTGACTGCAAGTGAATGGAGGGACTTGTCGAAGACAATAACTTGGCTGAGGTAGAAGTGTCCTAGCCAACCGGCAACAATCGGCATGATGGAAATCTGATGCACACACACATTCACATAATTGCATACATGTAGCATTCTGAATTATTTAGTATTGCATTTTACATTATTATGACACATAGATTACTTTGAACATTATGTTTAAATGTCGATTAAAGATATATGTTTATATATGTATCTATATACATTAATTATTGTGAATAACATATACATATATTTACGTAAATGTATATGTACGTATATATATATATATATATATGTACGTATATATATATATGTATATATATATATATAGATAAGCTATTTATATAAAAAGATAGCATTGAAGTGCAGTCTTAAAATTAAAAACTGTATTTTGTTTGAACGAATCAAAGAATCAAAATAGGCACCAAAATGGCAATCAGCATGTAAAACAAATACAATGTGTGAAACAAAGTTCAATTTTGGTTAAAAAAAGCTTCAGTGAGACATGGAGCGAACTCCCCTTTGGAGTCAATACAATAATTGCATTGCCCAATTTAGGGCAGGATGGAAGAAATAAAACAAGCAATGGACTCTCAGCCTTCACCACGTTGAGCACTAGCAAAACAAGGAATCAATATTGGAGAACGGGCGATATCTTGGCGGGCATACAAATCAATTTTGGGGCTTTTCTTAGGCATCCTTCTGAGCTTAATTCCTGAGCATTCGCAACTTACACAGCAGGTTTGCTTGAGATTTTAGAACGACCTCTGACTATAGTTTTTACCAGCAATTTGTTAAAAAATAAAGTGGGGAAATTGTAGCTTCACCAAAAGATTTTGAAGCAGTTTGATTTGTAGGATCTCACATCAATCTGTGTCATTTTCCTAAAAGTTCTCTGCAGAGGTGTATTTATTTATTTTTACTTGTATTTCCTTCCATTGTGATTGGAAATCGATGCACCAATGATATTACAAGTATGTTTTCAGAACCGTTTAGAATACCATAAAATCTTGATCTGCATCTTGGAACACATGAGTGTGTCACGAACATATGTATATAACTGCTCATTATCCCGAAACATTATAGAGACTTACAGCTGTTGTTCGCTTTCTTTGTCATAAAAATTATGGAAATTACGGCATTTATGTGGATTTTTAAATCTGCCTAACATATAGATATGTCTGCATGGATATATATGTACATATGTATACATACAGAGGTATATATATGCATTTTGTGAACTGAATAACATGAATGAACTTCTCCAATATCTTTCTCAGATCTTTTTATGACTGCAGTATGAAACCAGATTTGTTTTAAATGACTAGATAGGAAAAATAAATCATCTCCCTTATTTTACGTCGTTTGTCTCATATGTTGCACAATTGTTTTCTTAATAAAATAAAATGTCTATATTATTTAATGTATATGAATTCTTTCCAATATCAAAAATATGTGTTTATATATGTATCTATATACATATACATACATTATGGCAAATAACATATACATATATGTACATATATACATATATAATTATTACTTTATATATATATATATAGATAACGTTGAAGTGTAGTTTAAAAATTAAAAACTGTATTTTGTTTTAACGAATCAAACATGTAAAACAAATACCGTGTGTGAAACTAAGTTCAATTTTGGTTAAAAAAAGCTTCAGTGAGACGTGGAGCGAACTCCCCTTTGGAGTCAATGGAACAATTGCATTGCCCGATTTAGGGCAGAATGGAAGGAATAAAACAAGCAATGGACTCTCAGCCTTCACCACCTTGAGCACTAGCAAAACAAGGAATCAATATTGGCGAAAGGGTGATATCATTGGAGGGCATACAAATCAATTTTGGGGCTTTTCTTGGGCATCCTTCTGAGCTTAATTTCTGAGTTCTTGCACCTTACACAGCAGGTTTGCTTGAGATGATTCTTTCGCATAGCTCTCCTAAGTTTTGAATAGGGATGAGGGGCACAAAATTGCTACTCAATGCTCTTAACAAAGAGTAATATTATCACTTGAATTGATTTTTCATGTGCAGTTGCATTGAATTAACTACTTTTTATTTATCTTTCACATATGACAAATGACATTGAATTATCAACTATCAGCTATGTTTTGTACTTGTTTTGTACATTTTGGGCAGACTGGTTATTTGTATATATCTTTAGTACACACACAGTCACATGTTGTTAGGGAGATCCAATCCTAACAAACCCAGGAAAAATATTCAGCAAACCCAAACTGGCAACTTAGCTGAAGATGTTTCCTAAGAAAACCCTCAGCACATATTTTATGCTGCAATAATGCATGCAAAAATCGGAAAATGTCTATGAGAAATGGCTAAAAGATAATGCATAACAATCAAAAAGTCTTTGGCATGAGAATGACCAAATGCAGAATGAAGAATAAAGAAAATGAAAGAAAGGATAGTTTCCTTGGAAGTCCAAGCAAATAAACTAATAATTAAAATTAGAAGTTTTTGAATTAAAAAATATTTGCTGAGCTGGAAAAAGAGTTGGATCTATGCAAAGCAACCTGAGGATGAGAAGATTTAAAAAATCAACATATATAAAGCTGTCCTAAATTTGGGGAACATCCATATCCAAAGCAACTTTGTAGCAATGTCGACATCCATTGAAGCACAACCCTTTTCTTTAATATCTGATCTGAAATCCATCACTAAAAGGTTTTGCATCCTTCAGGACTGCTAACCCACTCCCCCTACCCACAACACTTTCAGATCTGATCATCCAGCTCACTCTACTTCAAGCACTGTCCCTTCAATTTCTCATGCGACTGATAATTCTTCTTCTTCTGAGGGATTAACTACCATACAAACATCTTTTGGATTTAGCACTTTTCTAGATCCTGTTCTCCTTCCTCCCGCTGAAGTGAAATCCACTGATTAGTCGTTAATATATGAATCCAGCAAAAGGAACATCAAACCTCTATTTTGGTAGTTCAGTTTCCAATCTTAAAGCTTCAGCTTCTGCGTCTACAGCTCCATTTGCCATCCCTGCTGTTCAAGTTCCAAGTACCTTACCTTTGGTCACAACACCACCCACTCTGACCTTTGAAGGCATGATTTAACATATCAATTTACCTACAATTATCACAGCCTTTGTGGTTGTAGAGTAAATTTAATTTTGATAATGAACAGAATGCTCAAGACTAGGAGGTAATGATTAATGTCCTCTATAAAACATTCTTAAGTCATAAAATCAATAAAACAGATGATGCCTCACTTAATATTTGATAACTAAATGGAAGTCACCATTTATATTTATGGTGGCACTAACATATCAAGGATATATGCTTCAATCCTCTAGTTAGCTGTGGGGATGGCAGAACAACACAATGTTCCATCTGACAACAAAAAATGACTCTCCATCAGGGATGCTCCAAATGATTGCCCAGTGCTATAATTTTTTCTTTTTATTTAGAGGCTAATGCAGATGGTTTAATTGTCGGTGTTGTATTTCTATTCTGTCATTGATATAAATGCAAATAGATAAGATGTTTATCTTTGTTTTGAAGATGGATAAAGACTCAATGAGAAATACAATCCAGCAGAAAAAGAAAGAGAAAACATAAGACCCCCAAACGATATTCATATCAACTCCTTGCAATATAAAAATTAAAATATCATACGAGTGAACAAGACTCGCAGATTTGACTAATATATTTGTATGATGAATGATCCAATTTATACAAATCACACACCTCAGGAAGGACATATTTTCCAAGCAAATCACAACCATCAGACATGAGTTGTTGAAAGGACCATCTCTCCCATTCTGTTTGCTCGTCTAGCATTACCATCTCTTGTTTTGAACCATGGCTGAAAGGAAATCTTTCAAAGTCTCCATGTGGCCTGTAATCAAATAACACAGTTGATCAATTCAATAACACAGTATTACATTTTGCAAAGACTACCCTTCTAGGAAAAGAAATAATTGTGAATCAAGTCTTCTGGATTGTGCTGAAATTAAAAGGTAACTGCACTGTTGCATACACCTAAATTTTTAAGTACACATCAATAACCCTCTGAATTTATCAAAATTATTGTTCCAATATCCTACAAGAGATTAATAAGTGTCAAATTTCAATCACTTCTAGACAAGGATTTCAAGGATGGCCATTGAAGCCTTTTTTTCAAACAAAAACACTACCTACAATTGTGTTCGCATTTTAAAATTTAGTCAAGCAACCCACACAGCCCTTGCAACACTCAAAATGATGAAGCTTGGTAAAATTAAACAAGAAGTGCGAGCAGAAAACATCCAGTCCACGCCTGATTTTTATAATCAAACAGTTATTTCACTAATAAAGATGTTTAACAAAATCCTAAATAAGGCATACAATGTACCATGTAGAATACAAAAAAACCTATGAGGCATACAGTGTACCTTATGGACGACGCATGTTTCCTATATGAGATACTTGAGTGCTTGGATACCCTAGAATAGAGATCATTGGCAATGTAACTATAACACACAGCTGATTCCCAAAAAATGACATTACATAATGATGTACTGCAAGAAACCCAATTAAATTAAAACCAAAAATGTGCCTGATGTTCTAAAACACAGAGGCATTTCCATCAATAAGAAATCAGTCCTACATTATATACATCTATTATGTTAGTGAAAAAGCTAACAACAATACAATATATACAATCAATCAAAATTTACGATTTAAAGATAGCACTATGATTCCTATGTTCTCAAATTTACCGTAAACACATGATTTTAACTTTTTATGCAATATTCCTTTAAGCTGAACAGCTACCTCTATGGTATTCTTTATTTTCAATAGGAACCATTAAGATTTCATCTAGAGTCATTCGTTTCCCTTTATGGGGCTGGTAGCTCAGCACTAGGGTGCCCCAGCATACTAGTAAGATGTCCTATGGTTAAGTCGTGCCAGCTCCTAGTCAAATAACATGTTATCAAAGCGAAGCAACAAAGTATCGCTTGAGCGTGGGTGATAAAAGAACGACCCACACTGTGTACTAGATGGGGACCAGCAGCTTGGTGAGAGAGTGCCCCAGCATGCTAATTAACAGGTTTTAGCTATCAGACATAGCTGATCAACGTAAATGAACATCTTAATTAAGACGTTCAATTTGAAATGCTTTATATGTAAAGAACTTACCCCGTTAAATTGCATTGAACAAATATAGAGAAACTTGCGATTCCGAGGGCCATTACAAGCAATGCTCGGTATGGTGCATAGATATCCAAATTGCTGCTTATTTTATCAGAGTCAAGAAAATCAAGCCAAGCGCTCTCATTACTGTAATCTTCCGAGCCACGGAGAAAAACAGTAACGCGATCTTCAAGACGGCAATAAAATTTATTTGCCCCTTCTTTAGAATTGGGACACTCAGAAACAAATTCATCATCACAGACACCATTCAAAACAAAGCGAGCGGCTTCAGAATGCAAGGCTTCGGCATACTCGCCCTTCTCAATGTGTTCCACCACAGTATTTATATGTGAAATGTAATTCTCCGCACTTTGGTCCTCAGCTGGGCAGGGAAGGGTCGGATAGCTGGATAGAGAGCACCGCAAAAGACGCAGCTCGTACAGCTTCACCACTAAGTTTACTGTTTTATCTATTTCCATTTCTGGCATTTTTCGTCCACTTAAGGTTTCCAAAAGTTATCTCTGCAGAAACAAAATGCTAGGTCGAACGTGAAATTATTTCTGGTTTGGATAGAGCCCAGGCCAGGTCCTCTACTCTCTAATGAACTTGCTCCATCGCCGTAATCCTCCAGTAGGTTTTAAGTCGCGTTGCATGAGAGAGGCGAGAGGGTTTATACTCGCAAAAAAGAAGCCTCCGAATTGTTATTTCAGGTGTGAGAGGTTTTGAAAGGGTTTTAGCAAAGAGGACTCTGCGGGTAATCGTTATATCTTCCAAATGGAACATTGTCTTTTTGAGATAGGTACGTCCTACGAAAACTTTCAAAATGAATTTTGGAGTCGTTTAGGGGAGAGGAGCCATTACGGGATCTAAACAGGTGTCCGCCTAACTATTTAGTATATGTCATGTGTATCTCATCATATGTTCAACATTAAATCAATAAATAATATCATTCAACAATCACATGAATTAACAATAAAGTGTATCTTTTGCATTCAAAATATAAATCTTTATGTTCACACGTAAACATTTAAACCATTCATATTGATTCGAATAAAAGTTTGAGAGTTGGTCAAATAAAATCGTGTGCCCAATAAAGGGACCATGATAAAAACATTAAAGTTTGTATTAAATATTAAAACGATAACATATGAAGCCTAAATAAGCGAACTTCGAAGCAATACAAAACGACATGACGACAACCCCATGCCATGTGAGCACCCATGGAGAGTGGCATGGCCAATCAAAGGTCACATGATGGTCAAAATTTGTCCACGTCTGTGTCAGACCACGGGACCCTTTCAACACCTTTCTGCATCCCCCGTCCCATCTGTCCAACTCGAACCAAGTTGATATGGTCACTTCAGCGTTGTTACTGGTCATATCACCTGCATCCATCACAGCGCTTGTGTAAGGCCACGGATTGAACAACAAAAACAATCAACTCAAACATAAATGGGAAAATATTGAGATTCAAATTCAACAAAGTAGGTAAAAAAATTAAAGAACTTCGATTCAAATTCAAATTCTCAAACATAAATAAGCACTTGAAATCAGTGCATTTCATTCAACGAGCCAAAGCAAGAAGCGAAGAGCAAGAAGACAAAGAAAGAGCATGTTGCAAAGGTGCAAGAAGCCACACAATTCAGGCAAAGAATACGTGTTTTCCAGGTATTTTTCTTGTTCACAATCCACAAACCTGTTTTCAATTTACGTTTAACAATTCAATAAATTGTGTTTTTTTTTAAACTACGACTCACTTACCAAAATGATTACAAAAATGATTTGTCATAGACCAAAATAAATCATTTATTGCTTTCCCCCATGGGTTTTTGTACCCATAAGTCCGTCGACTCCAATTTGACATGCGGCCTCTGCTCGCTGCCTTCATCCTCACCCGCACCTGCGACAATCGCACCCCCTTCCTTTCAACGAATAAATTGCTCAAGCAACCTCCACCCCTCGGTCACTTCGGACCTATTGGTTTCTCGATCCTGACCCACTCTACATCTAATGAATGGGAAGAATATCGAACTCCCTCCCCTACTAGATAATCAAACCCAAATCCAAGAACAGCCTTGTCGAGCAGAAGCTTTAGGCCACCTAACCATTCCTTACCCACTATTCCCCACAACAACCATGCACACTTTTTAGCATTCTTCCCAATCTCCAACTCCCATGCCAAAACCATATTCACAATGTCAACATTCTTGTGATGCCCGTGTTATGTTTTCAAGAAACAAACACTAAGGAACACCTTAATTGTTGTGATAAATTATTCATCCTGGTACTTGAAAACTTACTTCAATCTCTTATCAGATATTGTGCTAGCAAATGTCAGTTAATGCCTTGAGGTGTAAAGTGTGAATGTAGCTTCCATGCTTACCAGTTCTTGCGAACTGCTTCCCCTTCACTGAACAATTACTAAAATAAACCATACTCTCAATGCACTGCTTGACCCCTATAAATAGATGTGTTTGTTTGTTTTTTATTTCCTCTTCAATACTTTACACTAATGTTAGTGAGTCAAATCTCTTCAAAGATTTTGGCTTTATTATGCACACTTCCCATCTAAATAAGCAATTGTCACCTCATATTCCCTACATTAATGAGCTTTTGCATTTTAGCACGCATCTGTCAGCTCACATTCCCTACATTAATGCACAATTCAGTATACTGACATATCCACCTAACATTATTTGTCCTAGGGAGAGGACCCACAACATGCACATCCCATCTTTGTGGTGTCCACGTATACATATGTCTGACACTGTATACATATGTATATACACGTTGTCAAATATATATTTGACACTGTGTGTATATATATAACCCCATCTTTGTGGTGTCAACGTATACATACATCTGACATTGTATACATATGTATATACATGTTGTCAAATATACATATTTGACAGTGTGTGTATATATAACCCCATCTTCATGGTGTCCACGTATACATAAGTTTCACACCGTATACATATGTATATACACGTTGTCAAATATATATATTTGACAGTGTGTGTGTGTATATATATATACACATTGTCCAATATATATATTCCACATGCAATACTTATACATTCAATTGTGTATATTTGAAGGTTTATATATACAATCCCAATTCATTAAACTCAACTTTATAGTAGCCAATTCAACTTTAAAGAAGCCAATTAAAAATGCACAATTGAACACAAACAAAAGTGTAGATGAATGTAAATGAACATACAGCCATGCAAATGACTGACTTCATGCCAATTCGAACACAACACTGACTCAAGTGGACATATATCAAATAATGACTCAATTTAATCTACATGGCTATATGAACATAGACCCATACATTTACAACCCTTCTACTTTTGTGTATATACATATATGTGCATCTACAACTGGTGTTCATATATGTATATACATATATATACATATAAGCTTAATTCAAACATCGAAATGCAGTTCCAAATGCACAAGTGAATATACTTAAAAGTGTGTATGACAGAAAACCAACCCTCAATGACTCAAGTGAGTCGAATGAACTGAAACGAAAACAAACATCAAATTTTGAATTAATTTAACAGTAAACATCAAAACTACTGACTCTGTGTATATAAATGTATACAAATATCACAACAGAAACATCCAAACGCGATTGAACATCAAACAACAAAATACTTACTGATTTGAACATCAAAATGGTGTTACGGTTGTATGTACTAACAAAATTAATTGTCCATTGGAAATCCATATATGTATCTACATACATATACATTTACAACTATTGTACTTGTGTGGTTTTACATGTATGTGCATATATGTACATATACAGCTGATGTACATATACGTATATATGAATATGTACATATAGAGGTCATGTACATATATGTATTTACAGATATTAAATTTACTTAATTTCCACAGGCCATGACTGAATTACATTACCCGCTTATGGATTTGATTGTCTAACTCTTTTTTATACCAACGTTTTTTATCACACTCTGCGATCCATCATCTTGTTGAAGGAGAGTGCCCAGAGATGCACAAATGAAATGCCCCAGTTAACACTCTCCTTCATCCTGATAGTGGAGCACAAGGTGTGATCCGAAACGTTGATGCAGATTCCAGAAGTAGCAAATCATGTATACAGATGTGTTCAACTATCAAGTGACATGATATATTTGTAATGTATATCATGATGCAGATAACTACAGAGAAGTCACAATGATACATTCCAGACATCGGACATGGACACAACTGAGCGTGGATGTCTCAAACAGAGATGAATGCTATCAAATTGTTCAAAATTATGAATACGATAGGGAAAACTATTTGAAGGTCCATCACACGCTAACAACTCAAGGTCTGATTGCAACCCTCACTCCAAATTATGCAAATTATGACATCACAACTTACCTCCATGAATATTTTGATCCCTTCTCGCAGTCACCTATTCCACCCACTAAATGGCCAATTCAAATCCCTTATCCATGCATTCTTGCACATCAAGAATGGATTGTGAAGCATTCTCATATTGTTGACCAACTTTTTCTCTGTCCAAACCCTTGTGATGATCATCTCTTTCCCACCCGATCGTCTTTCTATTCTAAATTATTCAAGATGAATATGGAATCATGGCAAACCAACTATCTGAATAGGTTTTTTATATAAAACTATGGACCACAAGTCCATCAAAGCTCCGCTACCCTGTCATGGAAACAGACGCTTCGAAGAGTAGTCAATAAACATATTCCATCATGGATTTTTACCAAAGTATACATTCAACCTCATCATGGTCAAACTGGGTTGCATTCAAATCTACCTTTTCGACTATACAGTCAACAAATTCTTTGGAAGGAAGCCATTTCAGCTACACCACCATATCTACTTGACCCAGAAGGTTTTGACCATGAATCCCTGCCAGACTAAGTCTGCACATGTACCTCTAAACCCCTGTTGTCTAAGTTTCCAATAAATAATATATTTCTACACACATATGCCCATAAAACATATCATTTTACATAGGGAACCATACTTCTATTGTTCGAGCATTACTATCATCTTACAATATCTTGTCATCCACTCCTTACATGCACAACGATGCCATGTCAAGCATCAAAGTTAATATCATTAAATAGGCATTGACTTACAACATCACTTGGTTAGTTGGTTCCATCTCAATGTAACCCATGTTGTATTGTATATATGTTTGCATGTTACATTTAAAATTACACAAACATTCCATGCATACTGTACAATTCATATTAATCTGTATATTTGTCATGGAAATACAACTAACGTACAATTTATTATTGTTCTCTGCAAATGAGGAAGGCAAATAAGATGATTGTTGGTGCAAAGAAGAGAGCATCAACAAGGTTGCGATCACATAAAAGAGGTGTGAAGTTCCCAGTTCAGCCACAAACCCCATCACCGGAGGATCAGGAACTAGAACTTGTCTCGCTGCCCACAGTGGACAATACTACTCCTTCAATTGGAAGGAATTTTACAATGCCACATAAGTCGTGGTCGACTTCCTCCATGGAGGGTGCAATCCATGATGTAGAGGAAAATGACATGTTTGTCAAGTCTGCAGCAAAAGAAGTGGGGAATCCCAGCTGCGACAGTGACAAAATGGTTGGGTGGTCTAACAATGACATCAAAGAAAGGTCCCCCAACCATCCTCACTGCTGAAGAGGAAGAAGAGATTGTTGAGTGGTGCCAACAGATGGCAGTGGTTGGTCATGGACTCAAGATCCTGAACTTGAAGGCAGTTGTGGCGCAGATTTGTGAGGGTAGACCCAACCCTTTCAAGGATGACATGCCCGAGAAGTCATGGTGGGCTGGTTTTAAAGCCCAACATCTAGAACTCACCTTGTGGACAGCTGAAGGCCTTGACAAAGACAGGGCACTCACTCTGAGACCTACCGTCGTTGTTTCTTTTTACGAGACATTATCAAAGGCTTATGCAATAAATTCGTATAGTCCTCGTCAGAATTGTGATGAAACTGGGGTTATGGTGGGTGGGAATGATGCTATGAGGGTGCTCGCTAGGAGAGGAAGTCACAATGTCTCATACATAATCCCAAAGAGCCGGGAATGGATTATGATTTTGTGTTGCGTGAACGCTTTCAAGCAAAGCATCCCAAGCTTCTACTTGTTCAAAGGGAATAAGTACCTACAATATTACATTGCCAAATGTGAGTCGGGTGCTTGAATGGCAGCACAAAAATATGCATGGATGACGAAGGAACTATTCCTTAATTGGCTGCACCACTTTATGCAATCTGTTCCAAGGGGTGTATTGCCCACCAACAGGCACTTGCTTATATTTGATGGCCATGTTGTAGTGATGACCATCCAAGAGGCAAGGATGTTAGGTATAGACTTTCTCACATTGTCGGCTCACACCTTTCACAAACTACAGCCATCGGATGTGAGTGTCTTCTCTTCGTTCAAAACATACTTCAAAACAGAAAGAGCAACATGGTTGGCAAGGTTTCCAAATGTGGAGATCAGGAAGGCAGAACTGGTAGAAATAGGAAGCAAGTCCTTGAAGAAGGCATTGACAATTTTTAACATTGTGTAGCGTCCTAAAATTGCGACACTTGCAATTTCGACTGCATTTGGGTCTTCACGATGGCGATGCAACACGGAACCTGAATGGAGACCCCGAAACTTGTTCATGACATCAAAAGCTGCATTTTTCAGCATCCTGGCCTGATCCTCCTTGCACCCTGTTGTCCCGGGAGGTGGGACCATGGCGCCCAGCGCCCTGGTCCCTGGCCCTATTTTGGGCCCGGTCTCTTTTGGGCATTGGGTCTTTAAGTTTGCAAATTGGAAAATAATGTTTCCTGGTCGACCTAAGGTCGGGAAAATCAGTCTATCAGCCCTAATTGACAAGTATATAAACTACATTTCCTCTCCCATTTTGGTAGATGAAAAAAAGGTGGAAACGATATTCAAGCATTCAAGCATTCCTTCAAGCAATTGAGCATTCTAAGTCTCCATTCAAGGCTAAGTGTTGCATTCAAGACAAGGATTCAACCATTGAAGAGGAGATCACATACAAAATACAACATACTACATACATTACACCTTCGCATGTAAGAATATAAACATTCTTGCAACAAGGTATCAGTACTTGTTTACATTACAAACATTTACATTTACAACATTCTCATTTCTTGGTTAATTCCAAAACCGGGGTTTGACCTAAAGGTAAACCCCTAATCCCTAACCCCCCAATCGTCCTCTCTTTTCTGTGTGTAGGTTGCAGGTACGCGGCTGTAATTGAAGATCTGGAATCCTTGTGCAGAGACGAACAGATCCCCCTTCGTTTCACGGATTTTTCGGAGGACCGTGTGCACGTCGGGCGCCATCGTCCCGTCAACTTTTGCTCAAATTTGCAGAACAACACCGTCTCAACATTTTACTGCTAATTCCAGGTCCGCAGCTTCATCCCATATCCCTATCTTTGTTTATAAGTGAATCTTTCTTGCTTCTACATGCATTCCTAGTTCAATCTTTCTATCTACATTCTTTACAAAAGAGGGTATCCTTGATGTCTTAACCCTTGAAACTCATATAGAATCCAATCTTGCATTGCGTGGGATTGGATCTTGTGGGTTTCAACCCCTCTTTTGAATGTAAAGTCCCCCCAAGTGAAAACCATCAACCCTAGTGACTCTCCCTTCTCTCTCCTTGGAGTTGGGGAGGGGAGAACGACTAGGGTTCAATTTTTCCGCTTTACATTTTGGTGAACAAAACGTGAACATCCTCATTCTGATTATTCATGGTTAGATCTGAAAATTTTGTTTCCTTAATTATATTTCCATGTTTGATCTTTTGCAAATTTTAGAGGTTGATTGCATAAAAACCCTAAAAATTTCTTTTTAGTAATTAAGCTTGTGAAATGTTTAATTGTTAATTCTCGTTTCAGATCTACCCTTCTATTGCAAACTGTCAATTCATATCTGTGCTTTAATTCTAAAAATTAAGTGGTTAAATGTCAAAACCCTAATTTTTAAGACCTTCTTGATTCAACCTTTGACTGATAATTTCACTGATCAAAACACCTCCAAATCGGCTATAACTTTGGATTCCGCAACAAAATCACAATATCTTTCATCCCTGAAAATTTGGAAAAAAGTTGCGAGGACCGTGTGCACCCCGAGCGCCATCGTCCCCGACATTTTTTCCGAAATTTCGGGAGCTAGATCTTACTGTATTTTTCTGCTAAAATCCAGAATTTTGGCTGATTTTATCAATTCTAACACTTTCAAAATTAAAGTCAAAGTTGGTCTAGCGATTTCTTGGATTGAGGCTTCTAATCATTCAAAAATCATTGAAATTGAAATTCATATCAAAATTGTGTTTCTTACAATCCTAAATCTGAAAAGTGTGTTGGCATTCATTCGAAATTTCAGTGCTTTATTCAAATTTTTGCAATTTGTGACTTTTGAAATTAAGTGTTTAATTGCAACAACCTTGATTTCCACTTTCAAATTTGAATTTTGCATGAAATCGAGTAAATTGTTAAATTTCAACACTTGCATTGCTTTCAGCATTCCCTCTAAAACCATAAAATTCAAAATTTCAGTTTCCCCCTCTTTTTCAAAATTCAAATTTTACATTTTTCAACAATCTTGGTAGGGTTCAATTTTGAGATTGCAACTTTAATTTGGCCTATCTATAGATCGTAAAATCACTCAATTTTTTCAGATTAGCTTTAAAATCATCATAACTTTCATCCCTGAAATTTTGAAAAAAGTTGCGAGGACCGTGTGCACTCCGTTCGCCACGGTCCCGGACATTTTCTTCAAAATTTCGAGAGATTGTCCTGATTGCATTTAACAGCTTAAATCTAGGAGATTGGCTGGTTTTATTGAAATTTGCTACCTCTAAAATTCAAAATTTTCTCTCTCTCCCTAGTGCATGAGTTTTACAACAATAAGCCCTACTTACACTATTCCCGTTAGACGAAGCCTTAGAATTAAGTCTTTCCAAGGTTTAATTACCGAGGAGATGGAACCTAATTTGAATGGCCTTTTTAACAAGGACATGGGTAATTCCTCTAATCCTCTTAACGATGAAGAAGCTCTCCATGAGGTTTCTGAAGAACAACTTTCGAAATTGGATAACCAATTTGACGATTTTCGACAATGGATGTCTCAAGAATACCCTGATAGTCAAGCTCTTTCATTAATTGAGGGTCTAAAACGTATGGTTCAAAGTGATTAGAATGGAATTGATATTTTGCGTGGTATTGCACACATTGTGGATTCGAATGTGATGCCGATGAAGAGTTGTGCCGAAACTTTAGGTTATACACAACCTCCTACTCAAGTTAATCATTCTATTCCTTTGACAATTCCTATTGCTAGTATACCTACTTTTACATCAAACATAATGACTACTTCAATACAAGACATTCCTCCTATGATCACCAGTCATGGGGGCAATCCTTCTTCTTCAATCAACCCTCTTCCTTCATTCAATCTGACTTCTTCATTCATTCCTTCAATGAGTGTTCCTATTATATCTCCACAAATGAATCTGACGCAAGGGGGCAATTCATTTAACCCTTCCATTCCTCCTTGTAGTGTTGCTCCTTTCCAATCATCTCCTATGACTAACTATCATAGTGTCCCACCACCTTACTCTCTACCTTCTTTCAATAACATAACACCTCCATCACAATCTAACACATCTAATATGAACTCTTCGACTAAAGCAACCATTAACAATCTTGCACAAACTGTCTCTTCTTTACAGCAACAAATTGCCTCTATGAATCAATCTAAGTTTAGTGTGCCCACATTTGATGTTGCGAGCCCACTTTCTCTTGACATTGTTCGAGCTATCCCCCCTAAACATGTTGAAATTCCGCATTTGGAGCTTTATAATGGTAAGGGTGATCCTCTAACACATGTTAAGACCTTTCAAACAATATGTACTGATTTTGCTTATGACCAAAGGTTGCTTGCAAAACTGTTCACTAGAACATTAAGAGAAAAAGCCCTACAATGGTATTGCTCATTGCCTTCCTATTCTATTTCTTCTTTCGAACAACTTGCAAATGCTTTCATTCAACAATTTCAAAACAATATAAGTCCTAAAGTTACTTTGATTGATTTAATGCATTGTAAACAAGGTGTTAAAGAAAAAGTGAATGATTTCATTGGTAGATATAAGCATTTGTATGCTCAAATTTCTTTTCCAGTACCTGACAATGATATTCAAAGAATCTTTATTTCTAATTTACAAAAAGACATTAGAGAAAAACTTCTGTTTTCTGAGTTTACTTCTTTCCAACAGTTGTGCGCAACTCTTCACAATTATCAACTGACTGTGAGTCAAATGGAACAAGCAAATCCTATGGCTCCGAGTGATAAGGGTGATAGTAGTCAACAACCATTTGGGAAGTTTAAACCGAACAGAGAGTCCATTAAATTCAATGAAAATATCATCAACAACAATGTGAATGCAGCATCAGGTGTGCCTCCTATTTCTAAGTTTTTCAAGAAAGAAAGAAAGTTTACTCCTTTGAATGAATCATTGCATAGTATTATGAATAAGTTATTGGAACAAAATGTGCTTACTCTTCCTCCTATAAGGCAAATAGACCCTGCAAAGATTAATTCACCCTATTTTGATAACAAATCTTTTTGTCAATATCATCGTCAACCTAGGCATGATACTGAAAAATGTTTTGCTTTAAAGGGTAAAATTCAAGATTTGATTGATAATAATACTATTTATGTTTTTGGAGTGAATGATAAAGGCAACACATCTATAGCTCCTCCTAACCAAAATCTTCAGATCTTTGCTGATCCATTACCTTCTCATACCTCTAATGCGATTGATACTAATGATTCATCTGTCTCACCTGATGATCTTGTGTCTATGGCTCCGAATGTGATTAACTTTGTAGAGCAGCAGAAAATCCCTAAAGAACCTTCCATCACCTTTGATTCTAGTGAAACTATCAGGGCACCTGATGGTCCTTTATATATAGTTGCAAAAGTCAAGAATACACCTTGCCGTGGAGTTTTTATTGATCCTTCTTGTATGATTAATATCATTACTGAAGAATTTCTTTTTACTTTGCAATTGAATCAAGTGATCTATGATGAAACAAATGTGGTTGTGAAACTATTGGATGCATTTTCTTCTCCTGCAATTGGTTCTATTACATTACCTATTGAGGTCCATAACAAATCCCTTGATGTGGACTTTGCTATTATTCCATCATCCGAACAATTTCGTGTGAAGCTAGGCTATCCTTGGTTGTCTTCCATGAAAGCTATTGCTTCTCCTATTCACAAGTGTTTGAAATTTCCCCATAATGGTGAAGTTATTACTGTCAATCATAGTCTCTTTAAACCAGCTGAAAGAACTTCTAGCATTCCTATTGATTACTTTTGGCCTAAACAATTCCAATCTCTTCCTCCGCGAAGTGATCATCTTTTCAAATCTTATCAAAAGTGGAAAAAAGATATGATCCTATCTCTAAGTGAACCTAGAACACCCAAACTTGACATTCCTATCGTTCTTGCGAAGGAAGTTCTTCCTTTGAAAGATAAAACTAATGTCTTTCCTCAAGAAGATTCCCAACCCATCCCTATGAATGTGATTATGCCTATATCTAATAAACTTCCTAAAAGTAGACCTATACCTCCTCGTCATGATGGACCTGGTCTCCTTCCTAAACCAAATATTCCTCCCTTATATGGAGAGAAGAGACCTTCCTCTTCTCCTATTGTTCAACCTAAGAGACCACAACCTAAACACCCAAGTGATAAGGATGAGAACATTCCTCCTCCTCAATCTTCTCAACTTCCCACTAAGACTAGACGAAATCGTTCTGCACGTGAACGCCGACGAAAGCGTTGTCTTAGAACTCAGGCAGCTGCTTCTCAAACTTTGCAATCCCCAAAAACACCTTCAACTAATATTATTCCATTTTCTCCTCAGCCGACGATTGAGCCGAAATCTCCTAAACATAAGATGCATGATGGTCTTGATCCTGTGCGAGTTAAAGATCCTATTTTTATAAATCTTGATGATGATATAGATGAAAATGTTATTTATGATGGAAATGTTACTCCTATTCATTTTGATAGTGAATTTGAATATGTTGATGTTGATAACCATTTATCTAACGAATTTTCTAAAGCACTTATCCTAGCTCCTAGACAAGAACACCGTGGCTTGGGATATGAACATAGCCCTTGTTTGGATCTTGTGATAGCTCCATATGCTGTGTTGGATGTTCCTCCTCTAGCGTGTTTCCTACCTTCCCGAAATATTGATCAACAAGATCGGGGGGTA
Organism: Cryptomeria japonica; assembly: GCF_030272615.1. NCBI lineage: Eukaryota > Viridiplantae > Streptophyta > Pinopsida > Cupressales > Cupressaceae > Cryptomeria > Cryptomeria japonica. The sequence goes on along the minus strand of NC_081411.1, from coordinate 562,836,750 downwards.
GATGACATGCTAGACTAGTTCATTAGCATAGCAGACTCTCTCCTCCTCTCTTTTGTTACTTCTTCTATGTGTTATTCTCATTCTTCTATTTGTTGTCCTTAGTGTTGTCTACTTGAGGACGATGCAAAACATTGAGATCTCTTTTGGTCTCTCTCATGTTGACTCAAAAGACACATGTGTTCCCTTCTTCTAGGTGACCTTCCTTGATTGGGGAATGAAGAACAATTATGCATACATACATATGATATACATGAATTATCATACAGCATACTGACCCCGAGGAAAGCGAAGTCACCTTGTGATTTGTGTTTTGTGTCTATTATCCTTGGGCTTATCTCACACTTGGGGGGCTAAATCCTGGTGATAACGTGCTCCTTTCCCTTCTCATTTCTTATATGTATCACTACCTTAAAGCAATCACCCCCGGTGAGGCGTGTGCGATCGCTTTAACGTAGGGGGGCATACATCCCATTCATATCTTTTCAAGATACTTGAAAATTTCTTGACAAATTTAGCTTTGACTTGAAAATTTTTGATATCTTTCTTGCATGACTCATAGTGAGGGAACCTTACTACTGACAGTCATGGTTCTCCCTCATGATCTTCCCTTTTACTTTGTCAATCGAAGTCGTAAGATCCTTAGTCCACTGGGGGCTTGGTGTATCTTGCCTCCTTGACGTGGTGAAAGTTTTTCAATGTTGTTTCCTTGTACTTTACCAGAAGTATGGGCGTACGCTTATACTCCCGCTAAAGTGGGGGCTAAATGTAGCGTCCTAAAATTGCGACACTTGCAATTTCGACTGCATTTGGGTCTTCACGATGGCGATGCAACACGGAACCTGAATGGAGACCCCGAAACTTGTTCATGACATCAAAAACTGCATTTTCAGCACCCTGGCCTGATCCTCCTTGCACCCTGCTATCCCGGGAGGTGGGACCATGGCGCCCAGCACCTTGGTCCTTCAGGACTAGGGCGCCCAGCGCCCTGGTCCCCCAGGACCATGGCGCCCTGCGCCCTGGTCCCTAGCCCTATTTTGGGCCCGGTCTCTTTTGGGCATCGGGTCTTTAAGTTTGCAAATTGGAAAATAATGTTTCCTGGTCGGCCTAAGGTCGGGAAAATCAGTCTATCAGCCCTAATTGACAAGTATATAAACTACATTTCCTCTCCCATTTTGGTAGATGAAAAAAAGGCGGAAACGATATTCAAGCATTCAAGCATTCAAGCATTCAAGCATTCCTTCAAGCAATTGAGCATTCTAAGTCTCCATTCAAGGCTAAGTGTTGCATTCAAGACAAGGATTCAACCATTGAAGAGGAGATCACATACAAAATACAACATACTACATACATTACACCTTCGCATGTAAGAATACAAACATTCTTACAACAAGGTATCAGTACTTGTTTACATTACAAACATTTACATTTACAACATTCTCATTTCTTGGTTAATTCCAAAACCGGGGTTTGACCTAAAGGCAAACCCCTAATCCCTAACCCCCCAATCGTCCTCTCTTTTCTGTGTGTAGGTTGCAGGTACGCGGCTGTAATTGAAGATTTGGAATCCTTGTGCAGAGACGAACAGATCCCCCTTCGTTTCGCGGATTTTTCGGAGGACCGTGTGCACGCCGGGTGCCATCGTCCCATCAACTTTCGCTCAAATTTACAGAACAACACCGTCTTGACATTTTACTACTAATTCCAGGTCCGCAGCTTCATCCCATATCCCTATCTCTGTTTATAAGTGAATCTTTCTTGCTTCTACATGCATTCCTAGTTCAATCTTTCTATCTACATTCTTTACAAAAGAGGGTATCCTTGATGTCTTAACCCTTGAAACTCATATAGAATCCAATCTTGCATTGCGTGGGATTGGATCTTGTGGGTTTCAACCCCTCTTTTGAATGTAAAGTCCCCCCTAAGTGAAAACCATCAACCCTAGTGACTCTCCCTTCTCTCTCCTTGGAGTTGGGGAGGGGAGAACGACTAGGGTTCGATTTTTCCGCTTTACACATTGTAGTAGGATTTAAAAGGACAAAGATATGGCCCATCAATCTCGATGCCCTCATGGATGACATGCAACCCATCACCACATTCGACATTCAAAATGGCGAGGATGTTTTGGCTGTACAAAACATGTTAAGCTTATCTGATGTTGATGTTTCAAGTGAAGCTATTGTAGAAAACATCGAAGAAAGAGTGAGTGACAGTGTGAAAGACAGTCTTACTCATCCATCACAATGAATATCACCGACATGGGTGGTTGATGGGGAAATGGCTCTAGGAGTTGACTTGGAAGGGCAACAAGAAGACTCCACACTCACTTTCCCTTCACCACCCACAACTGCCATGGATGATGTGGTGCATTACTATGTCGATTGTGGCAGATAGCCAACCTGATGCAGAATTGACACAGTAAGACACAACACAAGTTGGTAGTGAGGAAGATGAGAGCCTGCAATCCCAAGTCAGTGAGACAGGCCCCTCTCAATAGGAAATAGGATTGTCAAGATTTTTAAAGTTGCCTGTTCACATCGTCAACAAGATGAAAGGGAAAGGTGTTCATGATGGACTTCAGTTGAGTTATAATTCACAATTTATTACATCTAATGAGTTCATGGAATAGTTAATGGTTCAAGAGGTGAAGAAGATGGAAGCAGAGGAGACCAAAGAAAGAAAGAAAGAGCAGGCCAAAGAGAAAAATGCAGCAAGCATATGGGCAAAGTAGAAGAAGGAATTGGAAAAAAAAGGAGATATTGCATAACGAAAAGGAAAGGTTGAAAGAGATAGAGAAGAAGGAGAAGGAGGAACGATAGAAATGAGCGAAGGCGTTAAAGGAGCAAGAGGAAGAGAAAAGGGCCATTGAGGAGCCAAGAATGATTCTGGCAAGAAAGGGGATGCTAAACAGTCCATCGAGTCCATTATTAGAATGACATCCCATAATGCAGGACATGTTGAACGCAATGATCCCCACCTTTCGACCACCTTCAATTTGTCAATCAATTTCCCCACCCGTGACCTATACTATTCCTTCAACTCACATGCCAAGGGTTGTCGATAGCCCTAGGTATTTTCAACCACCTTCAATTTATCAACCAACTTCCCTACTTGTCACCTTTTCTATTCCTTCAACTCACATGTCAGGGGTTATCGATAGCCTTGGGTATAGCAACCCAATACAAGGTGATGAGAACATGGCACCTGTCGCAAGCTCAGGGGTACCACCTAAAGTTAGAAGAAGTTCGTTTCCCCCTTGGATGAAATGACATCTACATGAACATATGTTCTTTTTTTTTACTTTTCTAATTTATCAAGACATACCAGAACTGCGAAAATGTATTTTTAAGACATGGATTTGACATGATTTTTGTTTCGAATTATGCTTATATGGTATTTTTTTGTATGTCGATGCAATACAGAACAAGTAATGGGATGATTGAGGAAGTTGTTTTATATGTCCATGTAATTCAGACATGTGTAATGGGATGAATGAGAAAAGATGATTGAGGAAGTTGTGGACTAGTACATGCTTGTAGTTTCCAATTATGTCCATACTTATTTTATATAGATGCTGATGCAATCCTCTACATGTAATGGGATGAGTGAGCAAAGATGTCAACAACTACATGTTTTATTGTCTCCAATTAGGTTCATTTTGTTTGTTTTATATGTCAATGCAATTGAGAACATGTAATGGGATGAATGAGCAAAGATGATTGAAGAAGTTGTGAACATGATCATGCTTGTAGTTTCCAATTATGTGCATACCTATTTTATATAGATGTCCTTGCAATTCAATACATGTAATGGGATGATTGAGCGTAGATGTCAACAACTACATGTTTTATGTTTCCGCTTATGTACATGAAAGATGAACGAGCAAAGATGATAATTTTATATGTCAATGCAATTGAGAAGATGTTATGCGATGAGGAGAAAATATTGACAAGTACCACTGAGTTGCCAACCCAAAATCAAAAGTTGACATGCCAACGAGGTTTTTTGCAGGGTCAATGATGACATGTCATCCAAGTCACCAAAAAAATTCCACTTCGGACCGTTGACCGAAATGAGAGCGGACCCACCCCCAAAACCTACCACACTTTCCATTTGCATCTAACAGGTTAGCCTTGTGATGATCAATCACTTGCACACCTTACCGACCATCTACTCTGCCCAATACTCCTACCCCGACATTCAAATTCCAACTGCAGAGGCATTAACTACATGTCACCTCTCCTTACTTGCACCTCCATAATCAAATGACAACATGTTCTCATCTAGTGACTTAATGTAGTTGTTCCAATTTTTGAGACCTTCGCCCAATCATCACATTACAAGTGAATTGGATTGAATGTAATAAAAGAGTCCTCTTAAAAACTAGTTTGAGGACCTTTTAAGTTCTGTTGTGCTACTTATACACGTGTTTTGATTATGGCAAGTTCTGCCCTCCTGAACAATATGGACCACAAATATGTACATACACACATGTATATACATGTATGCATATACATGTACATACATATATGCATATACACGTACATGCATATATGCATATACATGTACATGCATTTATGCATATACATGTACTTACATATATGCATAGACATGTACAAACATATGTGCGTATTGTGGCATCCTAATTTATATGCACTAGTCGTTAATGTAAAAGGGTTCACATGAAGAGTCCTCTAAAAAGATTAGTTTGTGGACCTTTCAAGTTCGGCTATGCTACTTATACATGTGTTTTGATTACTACTAGTTTTGCACTCCCGATCAATATGGACCACAAATATGTACATACACACATGTATATACGCATATTCATATACATGTCCATACATATATGTATATACATGTACATATGTTTATGCATATACATGTACAAACATATATGCAAATGAATGTACATACATATTGTGGCATCCCGATTTATATGCACAAGTGGTTAATGCAAAAGGGTTCACATTTTCAATTTTACTATCAAATGCTTTTGAATTGGGGCAGCCAAATCAGTGGTTTATGTGGGCGAGTTGAAAAGTTGGTCTTTGGGTCCACTTTGCGTGCCACATGGACCCCCAAAGTTAGGGTGTGCATGTCCTGGATCCTCTCCCCTAGTCACCTCCGAAAACATCTACATATGTGCATGCGCATTGCACGTATTTACATATGCTCATGCATATCCATGCACACATGTATTTGCCCTGGATTTACATATGTGAATGAACATCCATGCACATACATATTTTCTTGTACAAGTACATACATATATGCATATACATGTGCATACATATATGCACATCCATGTACATACATAGATGCATATACATGTACGTACATGTATATGCATATACATGCACATACTTATATGTAGTTACTTGATTTATACTAACTGATGTTAAAGGGATTCAATTTCACTGTCAATGTTCAAGGGTTCAAGGAACCCTAATAAATAATTGTGTACATGGACATACATATAATGTATTCAATGAACTTCACAAGTATACAAGAAAGTTTGCAAGCATTTGAAAAAGTATGAAACATGTAAAGTGATTGCAACAAATAGAATGTAAACCCTTAGACAATGAACACAATGCAGATGTGCTATGCCAATTACTTTAACAATGAATCGTAAGCCCTAAACCCTTTAATAGTAAAAGTGAAATTGCAACCCTAAATGAAGTGAATCCCCAAAATCAAGTCAACTTTGAAACCTGTAAAACACATTGTAAAATAAAAGTTAAAAGTTGAAGGCATATATAAATTAACAGTGAAGAATTGTAATTGAACCCCAAGGAGTATGTAAAAGTGTTCATAATGATTGAAACCATATGACAACGAACACAATGAAACCTTTATTTATACCCAGTGACAATATTCTTTTTTGAAATGTGAAGATGTAAACCGTGTGACAGTGAACACAATGCATATGTGTAATCCTAACTACTTTTGTACATGGACATACACAATGTATTCAATGAACTTCACAACTACACATGAAAGTTGACAAGCATTTGAAAAGGTACGAAACATGTAAAGTTATTGCAACAAATTAGAATGTAAACCTTTGGACAATGAACACAATGTAGATGTGCTATGAAAATTAGTTTAACAGTGAGTCATAAGCCCTAAACCCTTTAACAGTAAAAGTGAAATTGCAACCCTAAATGAAGTGAATCCCAAAATCAAGTCAACTTTGAAACCCGCAAAACAAATTGTAAAATAAAAGTGAAAAATTGAAGGCGTATATACATTAACAGTGAAGAATTGTAATTGAAACCTAAGGAGTATGTAAAAAGTGTTCACATTAATTTAAACCATATGACAACAAACACAATGAAACATTGATTTATACCTAGTGAAAATACTCTTTTTAGAAATGTGAAGATGTAAATCGTATGACAGTGAACACAATGCAGATGTGCAGTCCGAATTATTTTAATAGTGAATCATAGAACAATGAAGTGAATCCCATAATGAATGTAGTGAAGCCAATAATCAAGTCAACTTGGAAACCAACAAACACATTGGACAATAAAAGTGAAAATGTGAACCTTATGAATTAACAGTTGAACATTGATATTGAAACCAAAGGAGGTGTTTGAGAGTGGTCACTGTTATTATGAGGATATGGTTACTACTGAGAGGGGGGTGAATAAGTAGTAAAAAAATTATGCAATACTTCAAAAACCTTTACCGGTAACTACTCAAAAAATATTCTTAAACATAGTTAATAAATTATTCACTCAAGTGTTCATCAACATGTAAACAAAGTAATGATATCAAATGCACAAATCAACAATGCAACCACCATACAAACACATAGATTTTTCATGTGGAAACCCAAATGGGAAAAACCACGGTGGGAATTAGCACCCACAAAATATTTGTACTCTTTTGGAATGTGCTCTGTTAAACGCCTAGCCCGGTTAAGAGCTTACAATATGCCATATTAAGAGCAGACCCTGTTAGGAGTCACTCAGTTAAGGGATTTTGCCTCAACCCTGTTAGGAGCTCTACCCTGTTAGGACTAACCTTGTTAGAGGAATTCAAACTCAAGTTAATGAGCCACTTGGTGAAGGGATTAACAATATAAGACCTGTTATGATCTACTCGGTTAAGGGATTTCAAACTGTTGTAACTGTTAGGGAACAATAGGGAAAATGATCTGATTACAACACTTCCTTGCTTGCTGGTGCTTATCCTTTTCAACACAACTCTGCTACACACATATAGACACTTCAATTTGGTTCAGAAACATCTTCTTCTCAGACTACTGACACAAAATATCTTCTCCAACTATCCCTAAATACGCTTTTCAGTTAGGGCAGCTACAAACCCTAATTACATCAACAAGATACAATGAATTTACATTACAAATCATTACAACAAATTTCTAGACGATTTTCATCATTCAATGATCACCGCACATCGATTTGATAAGCAATCAAACCCTTGTTTCATTCTCCTAAGCACTTTGTTGTTTCCCAAGAAATTTGATCCTTGTACGTGCTCAAACATCGTCTTATCATTACACATAGATTTTAACACACCATCACTAAGTTATGATCATGATAAGATCCACCGCCAAACCTTAAATCATTATCGATTAAAGATCGGTTACCGGTATTCATTCTTCTTCACAAAGTTCATATCAGTCAATTATAAATGTGCTTAGTGGTTCACAAAAATTGATGTGATTTCAATCGCATACTCATGCTAATGTTATGAACATATATTTTGAACCACAACACCTAAATCTTCTCCAATCGTCCATACCTGTCATTTGATCATCGCTTTGTTCATGTTTACCTGTTGACAACAACTTAACAGTTTTGTTGTCTAGCTCATTCCACTACCGGTAGGTCTAGATGGCCTAGATGACTAAACAAATATGCTTGCCATCAATGACAACATAAATAAAGTCATCAAACATCCTATTACAATTATATGATCATCATCAAGCTAACAATCTCCTCATATCAACTTTACTGGTCATCTTCTCATCTCATCATCATCTCCATCAGTTATGCCAACAATCTCCCCCTTTCGCATTGATGGCAACACCAAAAGCTCATAAAAATATCATCATGCAAAACTGGAACTCTAACTGTTATGACTATTGTAATGCTCTTCTCCCTTCATCAATTCTTCTCTTTCTTCTCTTCACTGTTCTTCTCCCCCTTTACTTTCCTTCTCCCCCTTTGACAACAATGCCAAAGGTACAAAGTGTCAAATTCATCTTCTGCTACTATGGTTGTCTTCATCTCAGTTGCTCTTATTTTCTTCATCTCAACTGCTCCCCCTGTGGGGTAGCCCTTTTCTCATCAATCCACAGTGAAAGATTTTCAATTAGTCCATTGGATTGATGTTGCAGCAACATCTTCGTCGAGCTTTTGTAGGGGTATAACCCCTAGCTTGCCTCTGAGATACTCAAAGGTTTCTTTAGGCAATGGCTTAGTGAAGATGTCATCCAACTACTCCTTACTTGACACATGTTCCATCGTGACTTGCTTTTCCCACATTCTTTCCCTCAGATAATGATACTTCAGTTCAATATGCTTTGTTATAGCATGCAATACAAGATTCTTTGAAATACTTATTGCACTTGTATTATCACAATATATGACGACTGGTTCTGTCATATTCTCCTTAAATCCTTCTAATACATGTCTCATCCATATTGCTTGAGTATAGTTAATAGATGCAGCCACATACTATGCTTCTGTTGTAGACTGAGAAATGCAACTTTGTTTCTTACTAGTCTAGGATACCATTCTTCCTCCTAGAAAGAATGCACCATCGGTTGTTCTCTTTTGGTCATCTATATTACCTGCCCAATTAGCATCTGTGAAAACCTTCAAAGAGAAGTTTTCTTTGTATGGATACCATAATCCATAATCATTAGTTCCTCTAAGATACCTGAAAAATCCTCTTCACTACCATCATATGAGTCTCTTTAGGATTTTTTTGAAATCTAGCCACTATACCGTCTGCATGAGAAATGTCCAGTCTGCTATGAACAATATAGTGTAGTTTACCAATCATTGATCTATACTCAATTTCATCCACTGGATCTGAATCATCTTCCTTGGATAATCTGCAACCAGTAACCATAGGGGTTTCAACTGGTTTAGAGTCTTCCATTCCAAAGGTTTTCAATACCTCCTTCACATATTTGGACTGGCTGATAAAGATTACTCCATTCATCTGTTGGACCTGCATACAAATAAAAAATTTGATTTCACCTATCAAAGACATTTCAACTTCTTTTTTCATTTCTTCTACAAAAGTTAAACTCATGTCATCATCTCCTCCAAATATGATATCATCTACAAACACTTCTGCAATCAATAACTTGTCTCCTTTTGTCTTCAAGTAAATGTTATTGTCTTCACTGGTTCTTTGAAATCCAATCTTTATCAGGTGTGAATGGAGTCTCTCATACCATGCCCTTGGAGCTTTCTTTAACCCATGTAAAGCTTTATGAAGTTTGCACACCATGTCTTTGTCTTCAATCAATGCAAACCCATCTGGTTGTTCAATGTAAACCACTTCTTCTAGAATTTCATTAAAAAATGTAAACTTTACATCCATTTGGTATACCTTGAATCGTTTGAATGCTACAAATGCAAGTAGAAAATTCTTACTCCTTCAAGTCTAGCAACTGGTGCAAAGGTTTCTCCATAATCCTCAACTTCTTCTTATGCATATCCTTTGCAAACTAGTCTATCTTTGTTCCCAACCACTTCACTATCTTCATTCAATTTGTTCCTAAACACCCACTTAGTACCAATCACATTTTTATCAGCTATTCTGGGGACAAGTGACCAAGTGTTATTCTTATCTATTTGATCACGCTCCTCATTCATAGCCTTTATAAAATCATCATCCTTGAGAGCTTTCGTCATTGTCTTAGGTTCAATTATGGAAATCAGACAAGCACTTTCTCTGATCTTTCTTCTTGTTTGCACTCTAGCATTCTTGTCTCCAATTATTTGATATGCAAAGTGATTCAACTTTACATATCTACGTATAACCGGTTTTGGTATAGAAGTCTCTTCTTGTTCTCCGTCTTCATCTTCCATCGATTGAGAAGTATCCTCCACAATGTTATGCTCAACATCATTTTGAACTTCCAATTCAATGATCACTAGCTTATGTTCATCTACTGCATTAGACTTGCTAGTATCATCAGATCTCTTTGCAACTAGGGTTTCCAGTCTGAATGCTCTTACACAATCTTCACAATCCGCTATCAACTTTGCCAAAGTAGCAGTCAAAATATCTTATGTGTTTTTGTCACTCTCCAAATGTGCTCTCGAAAATGCTAGGTGAGAAATGAGACTATAAAACACCTTTTTATTTGCCTTTTACCAACTGCATTTAATGCTAAATTGATTGAACATACCGTAATCACCATTCAACCCTAAAACTTGCTATCGATTCATATAACACATCTAATCTACCAATTATATATCAAAATCCCTTTATAACATCATATTGCATCAAAACATGTAGATTTGACTTACCACACATCATTTAGGGGGTCTGAAAATGGATCTGACATTATGATCCCCCTAAGCTTCATACATAACAGTTTACCGGTAAGGGATTCTCCACACCAGGTGAAGAATTGAATTCCTCTAATGGTTTCTCCTCACTTTTCTTCCTCCATATCTTATTCATCTCACTTCTGGTTTCTTCCAGATCTCACTTTTGGTTTCTTCCAGATCTACCTTCTTCTTTCCTTTCCGATCAACAAACTGATTAACTAGTTGGTTTATTCTAGCTCTACAAAACCTTGCAATGTGTCTCAGTTTGTGACAGTGGAAACATGCCATTCCAGATGCTCTCCAGGGTCCAACATTGCCTCTATTAGTTCTTCTCCAACAACGCATAGCAACATGACCATAGTTATGATAGATTGAACATGTCACATTCCATCTATTCTTCATTTCATAAGGACTAGACCGGTTCTCATGAGGTCACTACTAAGTAGGGTTCCTCAAGTAATTGTAAGATCTTTGTCATTCACCACTAGACCTCTAACCCATGTAAGATCTTTGATTGTTCACTCTTGAACTACACTCAATAGATTTATGCCCATACTTATTGCAATTGAAGCAATATGCATCAAAAGTACTAGGCTTATATCCTTCATATGCATTAGGTTTATATCCATCCAAAGTACTAGATCTACTTCTACAAACATTTGCAATATGACCTACCTTATGATAGTTAAAACATCCTGGTTTGTAGGTTCTCTTACCGATGTTCTTCTTGGTCTTTGGTGCATATTTGGCTTCGTGCATGGTGTCCTTGGTACCATATGGCTCTCCTTATTCAAAGATTGTGTATCCCAAGCCATGTCTATCTTTGTTCTGCCTTTGTGTCTGAATCTGCTCATCAAGCATAGTAGTGCTCTTGTTGAATTTACTTGATAACTCATTTGCATCAGCCAACTCCTTGGTAAGCTCCTCATTCTTCTTTGTAAGACTTTCTCCAAGAGACATAGCCATGTCTAGATCAACTTGAATTTCCTCTTTTTCCTAATTTTCCTCATAAAGGTGTGCATGCAAGGTACCAATCTCTTGGTTCAACTTAAAGATCTCATGCTCCTTATCTCTTATTTTGTCTTCAACTATCCTCCTGGCTTCCAACTCTTGGCTCATCCTAATGGTAAGGGCTTCCAACTCTCTCCTTAGATTTGACTTTTCATCATTCAACTTTTTCACCTCATTAGACAAGGCATCAATGTTTGCTTCAGTGAGTTCCATCAACTACTCAGGCAACTCTCTTCTCTTAGTCAATGAAGCTTTGTACTTGACCTTTAGTTCACCAAGGGCTTCTTCAGATTCTGCAAGCTTGTGTGAAATCTCTCTATAACTCATTGAACCTTCCCCCATGTTAGCCTTAGAGATCGTCCCAAGTGGTTAAGCCTCTAAGGGAATTAGGGTCTGATACCAATTGTTATTATGAGGATCCGATTACTACTAAGAGGGGGGGGGGGGGGGTGAATCAGTAGTAAAACAATTCCACAATACTTCAAAAACCTTTACTGGTAACCACTCAAACAATTTTGTTATGCAGATTTAACAAATCATTCTCTCAAGTGTTCATCAACGCGCAAACAAAGTAATGATATCAAATGCACAAATCAACAATGCAACCACCATATGAACACATAGATTTTTCATGTGGAAATCCAAATGGGAAAAACCATGGTGGGAATTAGCACCCACAAAATATTTGTACTCTTTCGGAATGCGCCCGGTTAAAGGCCTAGCCTGGTTAAGACCTTACAATATGTATGGTTAAGCGCAGACCCTGTTAGGAGTCACCCGATTAAGGGATTTTGCCTCAGCCCTGTTAGGAGTAACCTTGTTAGAGTATTTCAAACTCAAGTTAATAAACCACCCAGTGAAGGGATTTACAATATAAGACCTGTTAGGATCTACCCGGTTAAGAGATTTCAAACTGTTGTAACTGTTAGGGAACAACGAGGCAAATGATCTGATTACAACACTTCCTTGCTTGCTAGTACAGATCCTTTTCAGTACAACTTTGCGACACACATGCAAACACTTCAATCTGGTTAGACAACACCTTCTTATCAAACTACCGACACAAAATATTTTCTCCAACTAGCCTTGAATACAATTTACAATTAGGGCGGCTACAAACCCTAATTACATCAACGAGATACAATGAATTTACATTACAGATTATTACAACAAATTTCTGGATGATTTCTATCGTCGAATGATCACTACACATCAATTTGATAAGCAATCAAACCATTGTTTCATTCTCCTAAGCACTTTGATGTTTCCCAAGAAATTTGATCCTTGTACGCGCTCAAACACCATCTTATCATTACACACGGATTTTGACACATGATCACTAAGTTATGATCATAATAAGATCCAGCGCCAAACCTTAAATCATTACCGATTAAAGATCTGTTAGTGGTATTGATTCTTCTTCACAGAGTTCATATAAGTCATGTAGTATCATCAAATTGTGACCCTAGCAATTTTCGACCGCATTAGGGTCCTCATGCATGCAATATAGAATCCCCTAGCCTGATTGGAGACCTGAGACTGCTCAACCCTCAGAATCTGCTTCTCCCTTGGCCTCTGCACCACCTTGTTTGCAGTCTGCCCTAGAGAAAGGGGCAGGACAAGGGTGTGGCACCCTTGTCCCCCCTAGGACAGGGGTGTGGTGCCCTTGTCCCTACCCTATTTTGGGGTAGGACCCTTTCCTAAGCATGCATTGTAGGTTGTGCAGTGAGTGGGAAAACTTCCCCGATGTCGGCCTGTGACGAAAATCAGTTTCATTAACCCTAATTGACATGTATTTAAGCTGTGTTTTCCCTGTCATTTGGGGGAGTTGGATAAGTTCAATAAGGTGAAAATTTGTGATCAAGCGTTCAAGAGCATTCAAGCATTCCTTTCAAGCATTGAGAATTCTCAAGTCTCCCTTCAAGGCTAGGTGTTGCATTCAAGTCAAGGATTCAACCATTGAAGAGGAGATTGATTCCAACATTCAATTCCACACAAGCATTTCCATCAAAATTTCTATCACAACCTCCCTTGAGGTTATTTACATTTCAGTCTTTCATTTATATTTACTTGCAAGTACTTTCTTTCATTACTTGGTTAATTCCAAAACTAGGGTTTGATTTGAAGGCAAACCCCCAATCCCAACCCCTTTTCCTCTCTTTTCTATGTGTAGGTTGCAGGTGCATAGTTGTACTTTTAGATTTGGACTCCATTTGCAGAGGCGGAAGAACCCTTTTCATTTCACGGATTTTTTGGAGGACCATGTACATTCTCGCTATGGTTCGAGCAACTTTTCCTCAAATTCGCAGGGCGACTTTGTGTCAACATATTACTGCCAGATCCAGGTGCACAACTTCATCCCATACTCCGATCTCAAGTTATAATTAGTTCTTTGTCACTTTTGCACTTAGTCTCTATACATAATTTAATCAATTCCTTTTCATTTCAAATATGAAGAGGGGATTAACTTATCATTCCCATTTCATTCAGAGTTATATCTTCTTCTTTGGAGGTTGAATCTAGTGAATTTTCCCCCCTCTTCCAATGTAATAGGTGAAAAGTGTTTGAAGGGAAATCCGTAGTAAAACTCTCATCTCTCCTTGGAGGGAAAGGGTAGTTTTCCTGTTGATCTCTCATTTACACATTTTTCACCCACCATTACATTTTGGTGAACCCGACATCTTGCATGCTTTCCTTTGAACAAAATTGTATATTTTTCATTTGCAAGTTAAAATTTTCTGCAAACTTAGTGGTTAAATCATTAAAAACCCTAGTTTTTAAAATCAAAATTGAACTTGTGATTTGAAAAAATTGCTTGTGGTTATCTTAGATCTGAAAACTGTTTTGTTTGTCAAAATCAATTTCCTCGTTGTTTTGTTCAATTTGCAAATCAAATTTACAAAATTAAGCGGTTACTTGTTAAAACTCTAATTTTCAAAAATCATCTTGAACTTGTGCAAAAATTGGATTTTCATTTAATTTTCAGATTTCTGATTGTTCTCAGACTTGTTTTCATTTCTACAATTCAAATTTTCAATTTCCCTCCTTTTTCCCAAAATTCAAATTTTAAAATTAAGTAGTTAGGTCATAAAACCCTAATTTTCAAATTTAGCTGGATTTTGTGCAAATTTTAATCAATTTCAATCAAATTCAGATTTCTAAACATTTTCCAAGGTGTCCCTATCCATTAGGTTTGACCTTTTTCAAATTTGCAATTCAATTCCTCTTTTTCTTCAAAACCCTAATAGGGTCCTATTTTTCCACTTGAACCTTAATTTCGCCCATCTAGAAATCGTAAAATTCGCCAAATTTTTGGGGTTAGCTTTGAAATCATCGTAATATTCATCCTTGGAAATTTTGAAAAAAGTTGGTCGGACCATGTGCATTCCCGCCATGGTCCTCGACTTTTTTCCTGAAATTTCGGGAGACTGTTATGACTGTATTTAATAACCTAAATCCAGAAGATTGGCTGATTTTATCAATTTTTTATCCCTCTAGAATTGTAAATACCTCCAAAATTCAACATTTCAAATTTCAAGAAATTTTTTTAAATTAAGAGGTTAATTATAGCTTGCCCTGATTGTAAAAATTCAGATTTTAAAATCAAGTGGTATCCCCTTGGCCCTAATTTTAAAATTCCAATTTCCTTTCAGTTTTGGAAATTGTTTTATCATCTTCCTCCAATAAAGTTCAAATTGTGTAATCATTATTTTCTTAAATTTTGCATTACTCAATTTTGTAAGTTTTGCTCCTATACTTCAAAATTCAAAATTGAAATTTTCTCTCTAGTGCATGAGTTTTACCACTATTAGTCCTACCTATACTATCCCCATTAGATGAAGCATTAGAATTAAGGCCTCCCAAGGTTTAATTACCGAGGAGATCAAGTCTAATTTGGGTGACTTCTTTAATGGGGATCATGCTAATTCTTCCCATCCTAATCATGTGCCTATTCACCCCATTGATGAATCCCATGATGAAGAATAAGCTTTAACTAGGGTCTCTATAGATCAACTTTCCACATTGGACAATCAATTTGATAACTTTCAACAATGGATGTCCCAAGAGTACCCTAATAGTGAACCTCTTCCATTAATTGAAGGTCTTAAGCGCATAATTCAAAGTGATAAGAATGGAATTGATATATTGCATGGAATTTCACATATTATTGACTCTAATGCCATGCCTATCAAGAGTTGTGCCAAAACCCTAGGTTATTCACAACCTTCAACACAAGTCAATACTTCAATTCCTTTGACTAATCTTATGACTAGTATTCCTACTTTTACCTCCAACATCATGGCTACATCAACTCAAACTGTCATTTCTAAAACCATTTTTCATGGGGGTAATCCCCCTTCTTCATTTAATCCTCCATCTTTACCTATCTCTTCCATAAGTATTCCTATTATTCCTCAACCAATCAATCTGACACAAGGGGGCAATTCCTTCAACAACTTTGTTAATCCTCCTTTAAATGTCCCTTTTCCTATCCAATCATCACCTGTGGCTATTTATCATAATGTCCCACCATCTTATTCTTAGTCCATGCCTTCTTTCAATAACATCACACCACCTTCTCAATCAACCATGTTTAACATCAATTCTTCTACCGAAGCGACAATTAACAATCTTGCTCAAACCGTGTCTTCCTTACAACAACAAATTGCTTCTATGAGTCAATCCAAGTTTAGTGTGCCCACCTTTGATGTTGCGGGCCCACTTTGTATTGATATTGTTAAAGTCATGCCACCTAAACATGTTGAGGTCCCTCAATTAAAACTATATAATGGAAAAGGTGATACTCTTACACATGTCAAAACATTTCAGACCTTGTGTACCGATTTTCCTTATGATCAAAGATTGCTTGCAAAATTGTTTACAAGAACACTAAGAGATAAGGCTTTATAATAGTATTGCTCTTTTCCTTCTTATTCTATCACTTCCTTTCAACAACTGGCAAATGCTTTCATCCAACAATTTCAAAAGAACATTAGTCCTAAAATCACTTCGACTGATTTAATGCATTGTAAACAAGGTGTTAAAGAAAAAGTGATTGATTTCATTGGGAGATATAAGCATTTGTGTACTCAAATTTATTTTCATGTACCTGATAATGATATTCAATGAATTTTTATTTCTAATTTGCAAAAAGATATCAGGGAAAAGCTTCTTTTGTTTGAGTTTACTTCCTTTCCGTAGTTGTGCACAACATTCCATAATAATCAACTGACTATGAGTTAAATAGAGCAATCCACTCCTATGGCTCCAAGTAATAAGGGGGAGAGTATTCAACAACCGTTTGTGAAGTTCAAACCAACAAAAATATTCATCAAGTTTAATGATACAATCAACAACGACAATGTGATTGCTACAACAGTTGTGCCTTCTATTTCTAAATTTTTCCAAAGAGAAAGACAATTTACCTCTTTGAATTAATATTTACATAGTATTATGTGTTAGTTGTTGCAAAGAAATGTTATCAAACTTCTTCCTATAAAAATAGTTGATCTTTCTAAAATTGCATCCCCTTATTTTGATAACACTTTATTTTGTCAATTTCATCGTCAGCCTGGTCATGATACTGAGAAATGTTTCACATTAGAAAATAAGATTCAAGATTTAATTGATAACAATACTATATATGTGGTAGGTGTGAATGATAAAGGGAATAAATCAGTAGCTCCTCCTAATCAAAATCTTAAGATTTTCACTGATCCCTTGCCTTCTCATACCTCTAATGTTATTGAGATTGTGCCTAATTGTTTTTCTTCTAAGGAATTCACCTATATGGCTTCGAACTTGGTAAATATGGTAGAAAAACAAGATATGCCTAAGGATCCTTGTATTACATTTGACCCTAGTGAGACTATTAGAGCACCTGATGACCCTTTATACATAGTTACGAAGGTTAAGGATATCCCTTGCCATGGTGCCCTTATTGATCCCTCTTGCATGGTTAATGTCATCACTGAGGAATATCTTTTCACTTTACGATTGCATAAACCAATATATGATGTTTCTAATGTGGTTGTAAATTTATTTGATGGATTCTCTTGTCCTACCATTGGCTCTATCACCCTTCATGTTGAATTTCATACTAAATCCATGGATGTCAACTTTGTTATCATACACTCTTCCGAGAAATTCCGTGTGAAGTTGGGCTATCCTTGGCTATCTTCCATGAAGGCTATTGCTTCTCCAATTCACAAATGTCTAAAATTTTCTCATAATGGAGAAATCATAACCGTGAACCTTAGCTTATTTCATCCATTCAAAAGAAGCCCCGATGTTCCTATTGATTTCTTTTGGCCTAAATAATTTCAATCTCTTTCATCAAGGAGCGATGCTCTTTTTCAATCTTATCAAAAATGGAAGAAATATATGATCTTATCCTTAAGTCAACCTAGATCCCCAACACTTGACATTCCTATTATTCTGCAAGATGAGGTTCTTCCCCTCATGGATAGAACTAATCTCCCTCCTAAGGAATATCGTCAACCTATTCTTATGGATGTGACTATACCCTCTCCTAAGAAGAACAACAATATTCCTCCTAAGGTTAGACTTGTACCTCCTCCTCATGATGGACCTGGTCTCTTTCCTACACCTAATATTCCTCCTTCATATGGCACAGTTCCGCCTCCTTCCTCTTATCGAGAGAGGAGGCCTACTTATCCTCTTGTTCAACCTAAAAGACCTCAACCTAAACCTTCAACTATCAAGTAGAGAAACATTCCTACTTTTTCAAGTGTTCCTCCTCCTTCGCAGCCTTCCACTAAGACTTGACAAAATCGTTGTGCGAGAGAATGTTGATGAAGACGTTGTGTTTGAGCTCATGAAGCTATCCCTCAAAATACTCAATCTCCTCAGACTCCGACAGTTGACATGATTCCCTTTTCTCCTAAGCAAGATGTTCAACCTACATCTCCAAATTATAAGTTGCACAAAACATGTGATGGTTTTACTCCTATTCATGTTCTTGCTCCTCTTTCTATAAAATTTGATGAAGAAATGGGTGAAAATGTTATTCATGATGGCCATACAACTCTTAATTCTTCTGATAATGAGTATGAATATATTGATGTGGACAAGCATTTATGAACTAAATTTTTACAAACCTGAATCCTAGCTCCTAGAATCGAACAAAGTGACTTACCACATGATCATAGTCCTTGTTTGGATCTTGTGATAGCTTCATCTGCTATGCTCGATGTCACTCCTCTGGTGTGTTGCTCACCTTCCCAAAATAGTGATCACCAAGATCGGGAGGCGGATGTCTTGTTAGATTAGCAATATTAGCACTGCAGATCTTCTCTCTCTCTCTTTTCTTGCTCTTTTGTGACCATTCTTCTATGTGTATCCCTGTTCTTCTATTGTTCCCTTAATGTCTACTTGGGGATGACCCAAAGCATTGAGATCTTTTCTTGGTCTCTTCATGTTGACTCAAAAGACATCCTCTCTTCCCTTTCTTCTAAGGTAGTGTCCTTCTTTAGGGAATGGCGATTATTATATACAGATATACATACATGATATACATGAGTTATCATACAACATACTGACCTCGAGGAAAGCAAAACTACCTTGTGTTTTGTGTTCATTATCCTTGGGTTTATTCCTCAATTGGGGACTAAATCTTTGCGATAATGTGCTTTCTCTCTTCTCTCTCTCTTGGGTGTATCCTACCTTAAAGCAATTGCTCTTGATAAGGCGTACACGATCGCTTTAACATGGAGGCATACACTTTGTGCATATTTTCCTTCTTGATACTTAGAATTACTTAGTAAACTTTATGTTTCTTTGTAATCTTTGGTATCCTTACTTTCATGACTCGTAGTGAGGGGAACTTTTCTACTTGCAATCACGGTTCTCTCTTTCTCGATCTTCCCTTTTACTTTGTCAACCAAAGTCGTAAGATCCCAAGTCTAGTGGGGGCTTGACACATCTTGCCTCCTTGATGTGGTAAAAGTATTTCAATCCTATTTCCTTGTACTTTACCAATAGTATTGGCGTACGTTCGTACTCTCGCTAAAGTGGGGGCTAAATGTAGTGTCATAAAATTACAACCCTAGCAATTTTTTACTACATTAGGGTCCTCACACATGCAAGATCGAATCCCCTAGCCTGATTGAAGACCGAAGACTGCTCAACCCTTGGAATTTGCTTCTCCCTTGGCCTCTGCACCACCCTGTTTGCACTCTGCCCTAGAGAAAGGGGCAGGACAGGGGCGTGGTGCCCCTGTCCCCCTAGGACAGGGATGCAACACCCTTGTGCTGCCAAGACAAGAGCATGGTGCCCTTGTCCTCGCAGGATAGGAGCATGGTGCCCCTGTCCTTGCCCTATTTTGGGGCAGCCTTTCCTAAGCATGCATTATAGGTTGTGTAGTGAGCAGGAAAACTTCCCCGATGTTGACCTGTGATGAAAATCAGTTTCATTAACCCTAATTTACATGTATTTAAATTACATTTTCTCTCTCATTTTGAGGAGTTGGATAAGTTCACTAAGGTGAAAATTTGCGATCAAGTGTTCAAGAGCATTCAAGCATTCCTTTCAAGCATTGAGTATTCTCAAGTCTCCCTTTAAGGCTAGGTGTTGCATTCAAGTCAAGGATTCAACCATTGAAGAGGAGATTAATTTCAAAATTCAATTCCACATAAGCATTTCCATAAACATTTCTATCACAACCTCCCTTGAGGTGATTTACATTTTAGTCTTTCATTTACATTTACTTGCAAGTACTTTCTTTCATTACTTGGTTAATTCCAAAACTGGTGTTTGACCTGAAGGCAAACCCCCAATCCCAATCCCTTTTCCTCTCTTTTATGTGTGTAGGTTGCAGGTGCACAGTTGTACTTTCGGATTTGGACTCCATTTGCAGAGGCAGAAGAACCCTTTTCATTTCGTGGATTTTTTGAAAGACCGTGTACATTCCTACCACGGTCTGGGCAAATTTTCCTCATATTTGTAGGGCAACTTTGTCTCAACATATTACTGCCAGATCCAGGTGCACAACTTCATCCCATACTCCAATCTCTATTGGTAATTGACACTCAATTGGTTGGTTTCAATATGTTGTCATCGATGGCAACATGGCAACTTGTTTCGGCAACATGGCAACTTGTTTTGGCTTCATGTTTTGGTTCAGTTGTGTACCGACAGGCACTTCACAGACACTTCACCGACATCGGCACCGACACTGACACGATGAAAGGAATTCTTAGGTTACTAGCAATGCAGCCCAACATGGTTTAGAATAAGGTTATCAGTATCGAAGGTCGACATATTTTAGATCCGACATCAACAATTATTTTTTATATTCATGTATTTATGTTATCTAGCCGACATGTATATTGATATTGTAATTATCTTTGTAAGTCGACATAAGGCATGATAAATTATAAAGGGTATATAGGTCAGTTGGTTAGATCATTTTGTTATAGGGTATGTATATATGTATGTGGAAGGAAATAATAAAGGAGATGTGAAACATATGAGAGAGATCATGTATGTGAGGATATTTATGTAAAGGGGTATTCCAGTAAGGGTTTAGGGTTACAGACCGAAAAAGACAGAGCTTAACCGAAACTATATTTAGGCATAAAAGATGTTATCTTCACAGTTCAATCTTTTCTCCGGATTGTAGTCTAGATTTGTATGTAGTCAGTGAGGCTCCTTTTGTGATTGAGCAGTGTACTCTAGGCTGTAAGCCTTCCTGCAAGTGCAAGCCCCTATATTTTGTAATATCTCTTCATATGGTCGGTGAATTGATATTGTGGGTCACAAATCCGATCGTGATTTTTCCTCTTTGAGGTTTTCTACGTATAATTATGTGTGTTATGGTATCCATTTATGTGATTGGCTTATTGGTTGCTTTACTTCTTTCAATTATATATGTACCAGTATACCGGTTGGTGTATGCATGTTTTAATAAGGTTAAAATTGATCATTCCAGTAGAACACTGATTAACCCCCCCCCCCTCTCAGTGTTCTTGGATTCCAACAATTGGTATCACAACCTTGTGCCTCGGAGGAAGTTTGACAACTTGAGGAAGATCTTGAATCCGGAATCCATGGATATGAGTTTGGAGAAGCAACTTGAGGTAGCACTTTAAGATTATGATGCTAAAAGGATGAAAAACTTGATGCTACAAGATGAATTGAATTCAGCTCAGGAATTCATTCTTGTCCTACAAGAGAGGTTGTCATCTGTTCAAGATGGGAGGATTGAACTTTTGTAAAATCAGGATGATAAAGAGAAAGATGCACTTAAGGAACAATGTCAGAAGTTGAATCAGGAGAACATGGTCATGAGGAATGAAATGCAAGCTATAACTATGAGAATGTCTAAGGAGATTGAAGACTGGAAGAAAAGGAAGAAAATCTTATTGTATCTCTGAAGAACAAATTTGAAGAATGTAGTAGGTTGGTTCATGAGAATGATATGTTGAATATTGATTTAGTACAATCCCAGAGTAATGAACAAGAGCTTGAGAGACAAATGATAATTCTGAGAGATTATCTGACTATTTCAAGTGAGTATAAAGAAAAATTCAAGATTAGTTTAGCATAGCTAGATGAGTTATTGAAGAGACAAAGGAACAACAGAGATTCCAGTGGACATGGATTTGAACAAGGACATAGTTCCAGTACTGCAAATGAAGATCAAAACCATAAGGCACCGGTAAGGCAGTTTAATGCTTATAAATTTAATCGTAGATGCTTTGTTTGGAATAAATTTAGTCACATGGCTAGGCAATGTAGAAATAGAGCAAATGAAAACAATAATTTTGCTCCCGGTCAATGTTCTAAATGCAATGAGAATGGTCATAAGACAAGATTGCAGAATGAATGTTAAATGTTATGCATGTTGAAAATTTGGACATATGGCTAATCAATACAGGTCAAGCAATTATACCAGTTTTAGTAAAGCAATTCAAAAGAACAATGTTACAAGTTATGCATGTAATGAGGTTGGACATATTGCTAAATTTTGTAGAAGTAGAAATCCATTGGTTGGTAATGGAGGATAAAATCAGAAAGCGAAAGAAAAGGTTAATGAAATCTGACAAGATCATACCTAGAGATGGGTCAGGAAGTCAGAAGATCAATCTGAAGATGGGAATGCTCTGATTACTCAATCAGCATAGGAGGTTGCTCCTGGACCGATAACTGAGGTAGATGCCTTAAGGGTAGGCAAAATTCACGATGATACTACTTAAGCCCTGGGAAGAGGTTCTGGAAGATGTTCCAGACATTGGATATGCTTATCCGACATGGAGATGTTTTACCGAGATCCGATATCTTTCACCGGAAGTCATTTATATCAATGACGGATTAGGGTTTTTCCTGAAAGTTAAAAGGTTGAATCTACTTCATTTTTTATCACCTTGCATTCAGAGCGATTAAGGGCGAGTCTAAGGCAATTCAGTGTGATCAAATATCTTCTTGAGCGATTTCACCAGGGATTGGAAGAGGTCTTTAGGGTATTTCATTGGTAGCGATTCACAGGTATTTATCTTCAATCATGGAAGGAGGATAATCATCTATACCTATATTTGTTGCAAATCCGACTGTTGTTGAGGTCAAGGACCGTACTAGGTTGACTTTCAAGTGTTATCCACATGTTGCTACCCTGGACGATTCGGTTGGCGCATTTTTTCGTGTTCCAGAAGGAGTTGTGTATGTTGAAGATGTAAGAACCTACATTCACTATCACATTGAGGATTTGAGAACGTCTGATATCAAGAGCATGTACATGAATGAGTTAATGGGAGATTTTGGAAAGATTAAGCCCGAGTATAAGCACATTAAGGATCTAGGGTTTACCGGTATTCTGGACATTCCAGAATTTGAAGATGAAATCGTTAGGTATGTTTTGAGCATAGTGCATGGAGAGTTTATCTGGTTGGATAGACCATATTAGATTACAAAGGAGGCCATCAACGCAATCACTAGTTTACCACAGGTTGGGCAGTGTCCAGAGAAGAAGGTTTCTAATGATCATGTCAACAAAATCATCGGTGCAACTTCAGACAAGCGATCAATGAGAATCAGTACTATCACTGACACAGATATCAGATTTGGTAGCATGGTCATTGGTTACAAGGTAACACAATCAAATTGTCTTAATTATGTTTCTAACTCCTGCATTTATGCGGCTCGTAAATTGATGAGGGAGAATGAGAAGTTAGATCTATGTGGTTAGATGTTGGATGCACTATTGATAAACCTAGGAAAGATTAAAGGAGAAAAGAAAGGAACTTTCCAATATGGTAACCTAATTGTCCGTTTAATGTTGTTTTTTATCAATGACACTCCTGGTTTTGGGAAGAGACAATGGGCATTTGATATCTCAGTAGGGAGGCAACTAAAACAGTCAATTGCTTCATTGGGTAGTCAGAGAGATGGCAAAGTATGGGGTTATTTAAAGGCATTCCAGAAGGCTATGAAATCTAGAGAGAGGGTTCCTAAGCACATTGTTGAGAAATACTCAAGTGACATATGCTTCATGGTTAAGAAAGATGAAATACTCATGGAAGCAGTCAAACCCCAGAAGATCTAGATTAAGGACATGGGTTATGAAGTCGATGCATAGATTCTTGATGCTTATGCACAAATGCTAACTGATGCACCAGTAGATGAAACTGTAAAGACCTTTGACATTGCTAAGCAAAAGAAACAAGAGGTTGAAACTAAGTTCAACGAGAAGAAGAGAGAGAAGCAAGAAGGTAACGCAAGTAAGTTTGTTGAAAAAGTTTCATATCACATCAAAGCATTCATTGATGTTGTCTCGGAGAAAGGAAGAAAGAGAAAAGAACCAGAAATATTTATTCAACCTATTGCAGTTGAATCTGCATTTGAAGATGACATACCCCTGGCATTCAAAAGGGTAATAAGGAAGAAAACTAAAGAAACTACGGTAGAGGCTAAGAAGCAATCGGTTAAAAAATTTACCATCAAGGTACCGACACAGAGAAGAGCTCCTAAAGAAACACCTTCAGCCGCATCCAGTACCAGAAGGAGAAAGAAGAAGGATGGTATTGATATGGAAATTGAATCCGATAATGCAACTATCATTCCACCAAAGACTTGTGTAGATTTAGTTGATGAGATTACTAAAGATGGTATGTTAAAGCAATGTACAGTTTTATTATGAGCGTTTAGATAATAATGAACAAAGAGAAGTAGAGGAAACAATTTTGTTATATTTGGATATTTATAAGAAAGCCCTGTTAGAAATTAAAGACCAAATATAGGCACAGTTGTATGATATGTTAGATGCTAGAAGACTATCAGCAATGCAGGAGGACAAGCATATAAAGATACAATAGTTGTTATATGTTTGTGTTTCTATTTCTCTAGAGGAGATAGATAAGACACTTGAGGTTGCAAATAGGAAAATATTTAACATCAAACATAGAATAATTTTTTTTGTGTTAGGAAGGGTAAATGAGATAATCAAATAGATCCACAAGGCATGGGTTAAGCTCTTTGAAGAGAATTGTGGTTTTTAAACTTCATCAAAATAAAAAACAAATACTACAGACATCTTGGTTGAAGGAAAAGGAAAGGGTATTATGGGTACTTCACCCTCAATTTTGAAAAACATTAAGATAGTGGAAATTGAGCCCCCGGTAGACACAAATGTACATACAAATGTTGATATATCAGAAAATACAGAGAGTGTAAAGGTTGATAATGAAAAGGTTACTAATGTTGAGGACAATAGTCCTCTGGATCAAATTGTAGAGGATGAGGATAAAGTTCCTAGGAAGGAACCGACAGTTACTGAGATTGCACCAAGTGGCAAAGCCACTGGTGCTAGTGAGGAAGCTACAAAGGTTAAATCATCATCAGAGGAGAAAGAGGAATCCGACAGGGAACCAATAGTGAGTCCATCATTGTTATCAATTGACACCTCAAAGGTTGAAAACAAAAGCAAAACCGAGATGAGCTCTATTGAACTCATGATGATGACTGCACAGAAAATGTTGAAGGAGGGATCTATGGATAAAGGGGTTATTGATCAATCTATCAATTTTTTGCATAGACTAGTCCCAGACTATAATATTGACAGAGAAGTGAGCCCATCCAACAAGCTTAAGACAATCACTAAGCACATTTCAAAGGATTTTCAGTCCTTGCAGTAGATATCAAACTGACAAGCACTAGAGAGATTCACATAGGCAAAGAGAGCTACATTTGAACAAATGATTGAGTTTGAAAGGAAGGAAATCAATGATAAGTTAAAATTGATAGATAATTCTTTAAAGAAGTGTAAAAATATTTACAGAGTATGTTGTAACAAAGGTTTACTTACAGTTGATTTGGATAAGAGGACTAAGGAATCTCAAGAGAAAATTGAAGGTATAGCCAATTCTTTTGATGGATTGAATAATACATCCATTGATGATCAGAATTTGGTTTTGGAAGCTAAAGTTTTAGCTCTTGAGAGGGAAAAATTCAAAATCATAAGGAGAGCCAGAAGTCTTAGAGGTTTGGTGAGTCCCCGGTTGGATTCACTTGGTGTACATAAGAAGGAGCGTATAGATATGGTTGGTAATCCCACACCGACAGAGTTAAATGAGAAAGAGTCATTTGCCCATATGCTAAATGGAATTGTATCTATTTTTTGACACTTTCAAATTTGGTTGGGATACTTATCTAGAGATTTTGGAGAATGCCTATCCAGAAATTTTCAAATATAGTAAGCTCCGGTAAGGTATTTTTGGGATATTCATTGTACAATATCTTTCATTCTTCGTCCTAGTTTTGGATCTTTGGTATTTTTTGGGGGATATTTTTTATGGATTTGATGTCAAAGGGGGAGAGATATTGGTGTGAAAAAGAACAACAGGGAGTTGTATACATTAGGGGGAGTATAGATGGAAAACTATGGAAGTATGGAGTATTTTTGTATTGATGGATATTCACCTCAGGGGAGCAGGATCAGGATGAAACCAACAGATGAAACCATGATCATTTTTCACATGAGTGTTGCCATCAATGCCAAAGGGGGATATTATTGGCAATTGACACTCAATTTGTTGGTTTCAATATGTTGTCATTAATGGCAACATGGCAACTTGTTTCGACTTCATGTTTTTATTTAGTTGTGTACCAACAAGAACTTCATAGACACTTCACTAGCACCGACACCCACACCGACAGGATGGAAGGAATTCTCAGGTTACCGGCAACACAAGCCGACATGGTTTAGAATAAGGTTATCGGTATTGAAGGCCAACATCAACAATTGTTTTTGATGTTCATGTATTTATGTTATCTAGCCAACATGTATATTGATATTATAATTATCTTTGTAAGCCGACATAAGACATGATAAATTGTAAAGGATATATGGGTCAGTTGGCTAGATCATTTTGTTATAGGGTATGTATATATGTATGTGGAAGGAAATAATAAAGGTGATGTGAAACATATGAGAGAGATCATGTATGTGAGGATAATTATGTAAAGGGGTATTCCGGTAAGGGTTTAGGGTTTCAAACCAAAACAGATAGAGCTTAACTGGAACTGTATTGAGGCATAAAAGATGCTATCTTTGCAGTTCAATCATTTCTCTGGATTGTAGTTTGGATTTGTATGTAGTCAGTGAGGCTCCTTTTGTGATTGAGAAGTGTGCTCTAGGCTGTAAGCCTTCCTACAAGTGCAAGCCCCTATATTTTGTAATATCGCTTCATATGGACATTGAATTGATATTTCGGGTCACAAATCCCACCGTGGTTTTTCCTCTTTGAGGTTTTCTACGTATACTTTTGTGTGTTATGGTATCTGTTTATGTGATTGGCTTATTGGTTGCTTTACTTCTTTCAATTCTATATATACTAGTAATACCGGTTGGTGTATGAATGTTTTAATAAGGTTAAAATTGATCATTCCAGTAGAACACTGATTCACCCACCCCCCCCCCCCCCTCTCAGTTTTCTTGGATTCCAACAATTGGTATCAAAGCCTTGTGCCTCAGAGGAAGTTTGACAACTTGAGGAAGATCCTGAATAAGGAATCCATGGATACGAGTTTGGAGAAGCAACTTGAGTAGAACTTTAAGTTTATGATGCTTAAAGAATGAAAAACTTGAAGCTACAATATGAATTGAGTTCTGCTCAAGAATTCATTCTTGTCCTACAGGATAGGTTGTCATCTGTTCAAGCTAGGAGGAAGGAACTTTTGCAAAATCAGGATGATGAAGAGAAAGATGCACTTAAGGAACAGTGTTAGAAGTTGAGTTAGGAGAACATGGTCACGAGGAATGAAATGAAAGCTATAACTATGAGAATGTCTAAGGAGATTGAAGACCGGATGAAAAAGGAATAAAATCTTGTTGTATCTCTAAAGAACAAATTTGAAGAATGTGGTAGGTTGGTTCACGAGAATGATATGTTGAGAATTGATTTAGTACAATCCCAGAGTAATGAACAAGATCTTGAGAGACAAATGATAATTCCGAGAGATGATCTAACTATTGCAAGTGAGTATAAAGAAAAAATCAAGATTAGTTCAACACAACTAGATTAGTTATTGAAGAGACAAAGGCAGAATGGAGATTCCAGTGGACTCAGATTTGAACAAGGATAAAGTTCTGGTACTGCAAATGAAGATCAAAACCATAAGATAGTTTAATGCTTATAAATTTAATGGTAGATGCTTTGTTTGTAATAAATTTGGTCACATGGCTAGGCAATGTAGAAATAGAGCAAATCAAAACAATAATTCTACTCCCAGTCAATGTTCTAAATGCAATAAGAATGGTCATAAGATAGAAGATTGCAGAATAAATGTTAAATGTTATGCATGTGAAAAATTTGGACATATGGCTAATCAGTGCAGGTCAAGCAATTATATCGGTTTTAGCAAAGAAATTCAAAAGAACAATGTTACATGTTATGCATGCAATGAGGTTGGGCATATTGCTAAATTATGTAGAAGCATAAATCCACCGGTTGATAATGGGGGATCAAATGAGAAAGGGAAAGAAAAGGTTAATGAAATCTGACAAGATCATACCCAGAGATGGGTCAGGAAGTCAGAAGATCAATCTGCAGATGGGAATGCTCCAGTTACTCAACCAACAGAGGAGGTTGCTCTTGCACTGGCACGAAGCTCAACCGGTAATTGAGGCAGATGCCTTAGGGGTAAGCAAAATTCATGATAATACTGCTTAAGCCCTGGGAAGAGGTTCTGGAAGATGTTCCAAATATTGGATATGCTTATCCATCATGAATATGTTTTACTGAGATCCAATATCTTTCACCGGAAGTCATTAATATCAATGATAGATTAAGGTTTTTCTTGAAAGTTAAAAGGTTGAATCTAATTCATTTTTTATCACCTTGCATTTAGAGCGATTAAGAGATATTCAAAGCGAGCCTAAGGCAATTCAGTGCGATCAAATATCTTTTTGAGAGATTTCACCAGCGATTGGAAGAGGTCTTTAGGGTCTTTGAGCGGCAATGATTCACAGGTATTTATCTTCAATCATAGAAGCGGGGTCATCATCTGTACATATGTTTGTTGCAAATCCGACTGTTGTTGATGTCAAGGACTGTCCCGGGCCAACTTTCAAGCATTATCCGCATGTTGCTACCCTGGATGATTTGGTTGGGGCATTTTCTCGTCCCGAAGGAGTTGTGTATGTTGAAGATGTAAGAGCCTACATTCACTATCACATTGAGGATTTGGGAATGTCTGATATCAAGGGCATGTACATGAATGAGTTAATGGGAGATTCTAGAAAGATTAAGACCGAGTACAAGCACATTGAGGATCTAGGGTTTACCGACATTCGGGATATTCCAGAATTTGAAGATGAAATTGTTAGGTATATTTTGAGTAGAGTGCATGGAGATTTTATCTGGTTGGATAGACCATATAAGATTACAAAGGAGGCCATCAGGGCAATCACTGGTTTACCACAGGTTGGGCAACATCTAGAGAAGAAGGTTTCTAATGATCATGTCAACAAAATCACCGACGCAACTTCGGACAGGCGATCAATGAGAATTAGTACTATCACCGAAACAGATATCAGATTCGATACCATGGTCATTGGTTACAAGGTAACACAATAAAACCGTCTAAATTCTTTTTCTAGCTCTTGTATTTATGTAGCTCATAAAATGAAGAGGGAGACTGAGAAGTTAGATCTATGTGGTTGGATGTTGGATGAACTATTGATAAACCTAGGAAATATTAAAGGAGAAAAGAAGGAACCTTTTGGTATGGTAACCTAATTGTCTATTTAATGGTATTTTTCATCAATGAGACTCCCGGTTTTGGGAAGAGACAATGGGCATTTGATATCCTGGTAGGGAGGCAACTGAAACAGTCAATTGCTTCATTGGGTAGTCAGAGAGATGATAAAGTATTGGGTTATTTTAAGGCATTCCAGAAGGCTATGAAATCTAGAGAGAGGGTTCCTAAGCACATTGTTGAGAAATACTCAACTGACGTATGCTTCATGGTTAAGAAAGATGAAACACTCATGGAAGAAGTCAAACCTCGAAAGATCTGGATTGGGGAGATATTTTTGATGCTTATGCACAAATGCTAATTGATTCACCGATAGATGAAACTGTAAAGACCTTTGGCACTGCTAAGTAGAAGACACAAGAGGTTGAAATTGAGTTCTAAAGGAAGAAGACAGAGATGAAGGAAGGTAAGGAAAGTAAGTTTTTTGAAAAGAATTTATAAGAAATCAAAGCATTGATTGATGTTGTCCCAGAGAAAGGCAGAAAGAGAAAAGAACTAGAAATATTTATTGAACCTATTGCAGCTAAATCTACATCTGAAGATGATACACCCTTGGCATTCAAAAGGGTAATGAGGAAGAAAACTAAAGAAAATAAGGTAGAGGCTAAGAAGCAACCGGTTAGGAAAGTTACCATCGAGGTACTGACACAAAGAAGAGATCCAAAAGAAACACCTCCAGCCTCATCCGATACTAGAAGGAGAAAGAAGAAGGATGACAGTGATCTGGCAATTGAATCTAGTAATGCAACTATCATTCCACCAAAGACTTGTGCAGATTTAGTTTATGAGATTACTAAAGATGGTATGTTAAAGAATGTACAGTTTTATTATGAACGTTTAGATAATAATGAACAAATAGAAGTAGAGGAAGCCATTTTGTTATATTTGGATATTTATAAGAAAGCCCTATTAAAAATTGAAGACCAAATACCAGTATAGTTTTATGATATGTTAGATGTTAGAAGACTATCAACAATGCAAGAGGACAAGCATGTAAAGATACAAGAGTTGTTATCTATTTGTGTTTCTATTGCTACAGAGGAGATGGATAAGATACTTGAGGTTGTAGCTAGGAAAATCTTTAACAACAAACATAGAATAATCAGTCTTGTGTTAGGAAGGGTAAATGAGATAATCAAAGAGACCCACAAGGCATGGGTTAAGTTATTTGATGAGAACTGTGGTTTTTATACTTCACCGGAATCAAAAATAGATACTGCAGACATCCCGGTTGAAGGAAAAGGAAAGGGTATTATGGGTACTTCACCCTAAAATTTGAAAAACATTAAGATAGTGGAAATTGAGCCCCCGATAGATACAAATGTATAGACAAATTTTGAGATACAGACAAATACAAAGAGTGTAAAGGTTGATAATGAACAGGTTAATAATGTTGAGGACAATAGTCCTCTGGATCGGATTGTATAGGATGAGGATAAAGTTCCTAGGAAGGAATCGACAATTACTGAGACTGCACCAAGTGGTGAAGCCACCAGTGCAAAAAGGAAGCTACAAAGGTTGAATCATCAGAGGAGGAGAAAGAGGAATCCAACAAGGAATGGGTAGTGAGTCCATCATTGTTGTCAACTGACACCTCGAAGGTTAAAAAGAAAAGCATAACTGAGATGAGCTCTACTGAACTCATGATGATGGTTGCACAAAAAATGTTGAAGGAGGGATCTATGGATAAAGTGGTTATTGATCAATCTATCACTGTTTTGGATAGACTAGTCCCGGAGTGCAAGATTGATAGAGAAGCGAGCCCATCCGACAAGCTTAAGACAATCACTGAGCATATTTCAAAGGATTTTCAGTCCTTGCAACAAATATCAAACCAACAACCACCAGAGAGATTCACATAGCAAAGAGAGCTACATTTGATCAAATGATTGAGTCTGAAAGGAAGAAAATCAATGATAAGTTGAAATTGATAGATAATTCTTTAAAGAAGTGTATAGATATTTAGAGAGTATGTTGTAACACAGGTTTACTTACAGTTGGTTTGGATAACAGGATTAAGGAATCTCAAGAGAAATTTGAAGGTATAGCCAATTCTTTTGATGGATTGAATTCATTGACTACATCCATTGATGGTCATATTTTGGTTTTGGAAGCTCAAGTTTTAGCTCTTGAGAGGGAAAAAGACAAAAACATAAGGAGAGCTAGAAGTCTTACAAGTTTGGTGAGTCCCAGGTTGGATTCACTTAGTGTACATAAGAAGGATTGCATTGATATGGTTGGTAAGCCCACACCGGCAAAGTTAAATGAGAAAGAGTCATTTGCCCATATGCTAAATGAACTTGTATCTATTTTTTGACACTTTCAAATCTAGTTGGGATACTTATCTAGAGAAGGTGGACAAGGACTATCCGGAAATTTTCAAATATATTAAGCTCCGGTAAGGTATTTTTGGGATATTCATTGTAAAATATCTTTCATTCTTCATCCCAGTTTTGGATCTTTGGTATTTTTTTTGGGTTATTTTTTATGGCATTGATGTCAAAGGGGGTTGATGTGAAAAAAACAAGAGGGAGTTGTATACATTAGGGGGAGTATAGATGGAAAAATATGGAAGTATGGAGTATTTTTGTATTGATGGATATTCAACTGAGGGGGAGTAGGCTCAGGATGAAACCTACAGATGAAACCATGATCATTTTTCACATGAGTGTTGCCATCAATGCCAAAGGGGAATATTTTTGGCAACTGACACTCAATTGGTTGGTTTCAATATGTTGGCATTGATGACAACATGGCAACTTGTTCTAGCTTCATGTTTTGGTTCAATTGTGTATCGACAAGCACTTCACCGACACTGGCACCAACACCGACAGGATGAAAGGAATTCTCAGGTTACTGACAATGCAGGCCGACATGGTTTAAAAATAAGGTTATCGATATTTAAGGCGGACATCTTTTGGATCCGACATCAACAATTTTTTTTGATATTCTTGTATTTATGTTATATAGCCGACATGTATATTGATATTGTAATTATCTTTGTAAGATGACATAAGGCATGATAAATTGTAAAGGGTATATAGGTTAGTTGGCTAGATCATTTTGTTATAGGGTATGTATATATGTATGTGGAAGGAAATAATAAAGGAGATGGGAAACATACGAGAGAGATCATGTATGTGAGGATATTTATGTAAAGGGGTATTCCGGTAGGGGTTTAGGGTTTCAGACCGGAACAGACAGAGCTTAACCGGAACTATATTGAGGCATAAAAGATGCTATCTTTGTAGTTCAATCATTTTTCCGGATTGTAGTCTGGATTTGTATGTAATTAATGAGGCTCCTTTTGTGATTGAGCAATGTGCTCCAGGCTGTAAGCCTTCCTGCGAGTGCAAGCCCCTATATTTTATAAAATCTCTTCATATGGCCAGTGAATTGATATTGTGGGTCACAAATCCCTTCGTGGTTTTTCCTCGTTGAGGTTTTCCACGCATAATTTTGTGTGTTATGGTATCCATTTATGCGATTGGTTTATTGGTTACTTTACTTCTTTCAATTCTATATGTATCGGTATACCGGTTCGTGTATGCATGTTTTAATAAGGTTAAAATTGATCATTCCAGTAGAACACTAATTCACCCCCCCTCTCAGTGTTCTTGGATTCCAACAATCTCAAGTTATAATCGGTTCTTTGTCACTTTTGCATTTAGTCTCTATACATAATTCAATCAATTCCTTTCCATTTGAAATAGGAAGAGATGATTAACTTATCATTCCCATTTCATTCAGAAGTTTATCTTCTTCTTTGAAGGTTGAATCTAGTGAATTTCCCCCCCTCTTCCAATGTAATAGGTGAAAAGTGTTTGAAGGGAAATCCATAGTAAAACTCTCATCTCTCCTTGGAGGGAAAGGGTAGTTTTCCTCTTGATCTCTCATTTACACATTTTTCACCCACCATTACATTTTGGTGACATTATAAGTCAATTATAAATGTGCTTATGGATTCACCAAACTTGATGCGATTTCAATCACAGATTTTCTAAACCGCAACACTTGACTCTTATCCAATTATCCATACTGGTCACTTGATCATCGCTCTATTCTTGTTTATCGGTTGACATCAACTTAGCAGTTTTGTTGTCTAACTCATTCCACTACTGGTTAGGCTATACCGGTAGGTCTAGATGACCTAGATGACTAAACAAACATGGCTGCCATCAATGACAACACAAATAAATTCATCAAATATCCTATTACAATTATATCATCATCATCATCAAGCCAACAATCTCCTCATATCAACTTTACCGGTCATCTTCTTATCTCATCATCATCTTCATTAGTTATGGCAATAGTCACATTATTTTAAATCGTCGGACAAGGAACACAATGGACCATGGAATGATCCCATTCAAAAATGGAAGATTTAAAATTGAATTTTAAAGCCACCATTGACACTCACAAACTCAATTAATAATAAAATTGGAAATGTGAACCCTTTTACATTAACAGTGAAACATTGAAAATCCCTCAAACCCTTTTGA
Source organism: Cryptomeria japonica (assembly GCF_030272615.1). Classification (NCBI taxonomy): domain Eukaryota; kingdom Viridiplantae; phylum Streptophyta; class Pinopsida; order Cupressales; family Cupressaceae; genus Cryptomeria; species Cryptomeria japonica. The sequence continues at coordinate 562,802,405 of NC_081411.1, read as the reverse complement.
CAGTAAAAGTGAAATTGAAACCCTAAACCCAGTGAATCCGTAAAAGAAATGATCATTTAAACCCACAAACCCATTATACATTAATAGTGAACCATTCAAATTGTAACCCCCTTTGACAGTAAATATGAAATTGAACCACTACATCGAGAAGCAAAATTTATAAATGAAATGAACATTTAAATGCATACATTAACAATGAACCATTCAAATTGATACCCCCTTTGATAGTAAATGTGAAATTAATAGCCTAAATCCAATGAATCCGTAAATAAAATGAACATTTAAACCCACAAACCCATTACACATTAATAGTGAACCATTCGAATTGAAACCTTTAAACCCTTTAAACATGAATGGTGAAATTAAACCCTTTTACCCTTAAAACCTTAAACATCAATGGTGAAATTTAAAACCATTAAACCACAGTGATGCTGCAAGTCGATGCCAAAACTTTCGATATTTTCATTGTTTCACGAAAGGAGCCAAAATTTTACTCAGATGTCACCATTGAATTGATAGTAAATAAAGAATAGAGGAGAACGATTCCCTTTTCTATGTATTTGTGTTTATGAACACAAAATGTTGTGTTCAAAAAACACAAAAAAAAAACATGGACAACCATCGCAGGAGACACAAAATATTTTTGAGGAATGCCAAACAGTCATAACAAATGTCGACATAAAAAAATACAAAAGATCAAGTAAAAGGACAAATGTCGAGATAAAAAACAATACAAAAAGTTTCATTGTTGTGAGCCTTAGTGAGGAAATTTCCTCACCTGGGTCAAAGGGGAAAAGATCCCATTCAACGTCTGCAAGTAGCTCTCCGTCGTCCACCATGTTCGATTTGGTACCTGCTATGTATGGGGAAAAGTAATGGAAACAACAGTATTGAAAGACTAAATAAATTCAACCACAAAACCCTAGCCTAACAACAACAAAGATCCACCATAACATATGAAGATTACCTAAGAAAACTGCAAATCAACAAAATCACAAAGATTATACCATCACATGTCCACCAGGGTTTGAATCTCCATTCTTCCTATCTCCATTGATCTTGATTTATATATTTGCTCTCAGATTTTATGTGTGCACAAGAGCTCAACAAAGAACGTAAATGTGGTTGACAACTTGATTGCAAAAGGGATTGATTGTATAAGATAGTTAGAAAATGCTCAGGAGGCTTGATAATGAAAGAAGAATCTTCTTAGATAAAAGACACTATAGGAAATGGAGGGATAAGATTAAGAGGTGTAAAGATAAATGGTCAGCTAGGATTAGAGGGTAGGTAGAGGAAATAAGAAAATAATGAGAGGGTAGGTAGTGTAGGAATTAAGAGATGAGTGACATGTGTCATGGGTAGAAAAGGCTAATGAATTAATTAAATAAATAAAGATTTATTTAATTAATAGAGGAAATGAGATCAATTAAATAAATGAAATATTTATCTAATTTAGGAAAAAGACAATTTAAATAAATAAAAGTATTTGTTTAGATGAGGGAAAAAGGCTAGAAAAGGATAAATGATTAATTAAATAAATAAAGATTTATTTAATTAATAGAAGAATTAGGCTTAAATAATTAAATAAATAAAAATATTTATTTAATTAGACAAGACAATTTTAGGTGTCTACATTTTACCCCTCTTTGAGGCAATGCAACTTGTCACGTTGTTTCAATGAAGATAGGATGAACTGATACAAAGTTACCCCAAGACGGGAATTATATGTCCCCTTAAGAGATTGGATGAAAATGTTTGAAAAGATCGCAGACAATCTCTTGATGAGAAAGAAAGGCTAGAAAGGTCTGACAAGATAGGATAGAGTGAAAGTCATGGGATAAAGAAGATGAACTTGGGAGACTAGGGCTAGGGTAGTCTATAAGATAAACTACAAGGGAAAACATCCTCATTGTCATCCACACACCTAAGAGATCAGAGTGCAGAGAGAGCAGAGAGAAGTCAACAGTCAACATCGATGGCATTGGTGCATAGATTCGATCGCGTTCACCGATATCAGAGGCCAACAAATGCAGGAGAGCCAATAAGTACCACAAAACCTCCTTGTACCTTGTTGCATTAATTGTTGTCATAAATGCATGTTAGGTAGGGCAATAAATACATATTAGAAATGTCGAAGAAACTTGTCAAGCGGGTCAAAATACGTGAAGACGCGTCTGCGTTGGTGCCAGGTGCGTCTGGGTAGGATAGGTGTGTTTGTGTTTGGTCGAAATGCGTCTATGGTTTGAAAGGCCTCTATGTCAAATGCGAGCGCATTTGTGAAATATAGAAACGTCTATGTAGGATAGGCATGTCTATGTATGACAGAGGCATGTCTGTGTAATCCAGGTGCGTGTGTGAAATGTAGGAACATTTGTGTAGTATGTAAGCGCGTTTGTGTCATGAATGCACATTTATGTCTTCAAGGTTGAATCAATAGTTCTATGATAAACATACGTTGTTGATTGGATAAGTTGCTGAGAGGATACACTCAAACAGGTCCTCTAGGGAAGACTAGGATAACAGATAGGGCTAGGATTGACAATTCTATGATAGAACATACGTTGCCAATCAGGAAAATACTCAAGAGGATACACTCAAGTAGAGGCCCTAGGATAGGATAGAGCGAGGCACTTTGTGATGAACAGGGAGTACCATAGAAATTAACAATTCTGTGATAGAACATACGTTGTAAATTGGATTAGGCTAAAATTGACAATTCTGTGATAGAACATACGTTGTCAATTGGATAGGCTACTCAAGAGGATACACTCAATTAGGTGCCCTAAAAGACAAGATAAAAGCAACACTTTGTGATAAACATGGAGTACTACTAGGATAGAGTGCCATATGATAAATATAAGCACTAGGATAAAAAAGAATCACTTTGTGATGAACAAGGAGTACTACTAGGATTAACATAGTTGTTTGGCTTGATTGCAGGACCTACCTATGCTGGAGTCACGGGAGAGATACCCTTTGACTCAGGGATTACGACCAGAGTTGACATTTGAGGATAAAGTAGCAGTTGAGCCCATGGGATTACAATACATTATGTATATGCTCGAGTTTCAGGCAAACATGGGGTTGCTGACTGCATTAACCAAGAGATGGCACTCAAAAACATGCACTTTTCATTTGTCAATGGATGAGATGACAGTCACCTTAGAGGACGTGTACAGGATACTGCGGATATCGATTGATGGGGAGTTAGTTCCTTACGATCAAGAGGGAGATAAGGATGCACTGCGACAAGTGTTCCAGGATCCAGGACTAGAGATGAGAGTAGGACATGTGGCCTGGGACACCATGATAGCTACAGGATTGGCTCTATCAACGGTACTGGTAGGAGTGATCAGTGGGTTCCTCTGTCTGAATAGGGCGACACGAGGGTTGGCTGTGGGATGGGGGAGGACTCTGGAAACATTGGTGACTGAGCACACCAGGTTTGTATGGGGGTTGTGTCTGTTGGCACACTTGTATTATGAGCTACATCAGTTTGTGTATCATGGATCAACGAGATTGGGGTGTGGAGTGACATTACTGCAGGTATGGGCATATGAGCATCTTTCGGCTAGATGACTGATACACTTTAGAGGCAGGGGACATGGGCGCAATTATGTGCATTTGTATGATATGATTACTTCCTAGCCACAGATTGGGAGGCTAGAGTATTGGTGTCGAGTGATTGATGAGGTAGACAATGTGGTATGGAGGCCTTACCGAGATTGTGAGGAGTGGGAGGATGACGCAATGGAGTTGCCATATGTGTTTAGGAGTAGGTATTTGATTGAGCGGACACCATATGTTATTGAGTGGCAGTTGATTGACAACATATGCAGGTAGTTTGGTAGGATACAACAGATGCCACGGGGTTCAAGGATGTATGTGCAGACAGTGAGAGGTCAAGCTCATTTAGGTGTCTTATGATCAGGCATTGGCACAGATGCAAGAGATGGTTCCCATGTCTTGGGATATTTGGGTAGATGTAGAGGACGCGGGGATGGATGCTGAGTACACTGCATATTGGGCAGATCATCCATTTCTACGACTGACAGATCCAGGAGAGCTGATAGAGGGTGATGGTGGGAATGGTGGAGATGATAGTGGGGATGGTGGAGGCAGAGGTAGATGACAGAGGCAGGGTGCATTAATAGAGAGGAGGGTAGCTCAAAGGAGAGATGGAGGAGAGGAGGGACAAGCTCATGTAGTCAGAGGTAGAGGTCGACTGCCATTATAGGCGCCAGTAGCACAGGTTCCAATACAAGGACAGGGACAAGAGTAGCCATAGAAGCAGCCATAGGGACAAGGAGAGGAGGGACGAGAGGAGGAGGATGAGCTACTATCCTTGAGAGAGATATACCAAGGATAAACAAATGAGATTTAGGACTTGGAGAGGGATGGGCCTAGGCTCAGGAGACAACTAAGGGACACTGAGCGAGAGAGAGACCAAGTCATTTAGATCTACACAGAGGCTAAGGAGGCACTGAGGGCAGAGAGATGGGAAGCAGAGGACACTAGGGCCAGATACACCTATGTTCTACGAGCAGGGGAGGAGATAGCCTACTGGAGAGATTTGTATTATGGAGCTGTGCCACCTGATTAGCGGGCTAGGAGCTTTCGGAGACCATCGCAAACTATAATGACCATTGGAGGGAGAGACATGAGACAAGCGTCTAGTGGTGGGGTCATGGGTCCTCCACCACCACCAGATAGAGGGGGAAAGAGAGATGATCTTGGGGTGGGGACTTCCAGGGCTCAGACTCTGTTGAGGCCAGCTGGCTTCGAGGGAGGGAGTTCATCATAGCCTTAGAGGGCTCCCCATGTATTAGTTTTTGTACCATTTTTGTATGATGATGTAGAGACCTTCAGATGATTGTAGCCATATGATTTTGACACTATTGTATCATGACACTTATATATATATATGAGATGATTCATCCTTGCGGAAACTATATGCACGTGTACCTATGTGATGCTTATGATATGGATGCAAATATGTACATGATGGAATGTAATACATTTTTGTTCTTTTATGTTTTATATGTTATGCATATGAAATGTAGATGAATATGATAATGCAAATAATTATTTACATGATGAAAATATAAAATGTGCTAACATGTGTTATGTGCAGGATATGATGCAATTGTGATATCTATACGTATGTAGAAAATACTAATATGTGGTAATGCAGGTGCAAACTACATGAAATGCAAATATTTTTGGTGTGTCATTATACTTAGTCATGTGATAGCGGGCTACATAGACTCAAGAAGGACGATGGAGGTCAATCAAGAAAGGGGGATGGAAGATAGAAGTTATGGAAGTGAAAGATCTTCTTGTGCTTTATCATCATTGAGCTTTATTATTGCAAATAGGTTATGAACATCAAGGTAAAGGTTTGACCCAGAAAGTCATTGTACCCATTTGCATGGAGATCAGATAGTCGCAAACAAGGAATGCCCCAGTTCACACTAGACTTACAATGTCCTCATATCCTTGGACAAGTCATAGCATTACTAAGAGACAATCCACAAACAACAAAACAATAGGAGGCGAATCATATCTCATCCTCTCCTTTCTAGTCAAAGACATCCTAGAGATAAAATCTCTAGTTAGAGACATCCCGAAAAAGCTAAAAGACATGTCACCAAAAAGATAAAATCAAAATAAAACCAAGACTTGACACCAACATCCACTGTAGTCCTCAAGTTTAGTGTCTCTTGTCACTTGTATAATTCTATTTGATTGTGGTTACAATGTTTTTGTTCACAAAAGGATAAACAACACTTGAACCATAATGTTGTCTGAGTTTGTTGAAAGAGTTGATTTGTTGAAGCCCATTGATGTTGTTTAAATCCCATCTGAAACTGACTGAATCCATGAAACTGATACTTTATTACGGAGAAGGCAAAACTTTATTGCGGATCCGTGATGCAAGTGTTGCTTTATTGTGGATTGTGTGTGGATAGACTGAAGAAAAATGGAAGAAACTGTACTCCTCAGAATGTGTGATGCTCGTAGTTCCATACCCATTACTAAACTTAGGATTTGCCTTAGCCACAGATAGGAGCTAATTTATTATGGATGGAAAGGGTGAAAAGGAATGATTATTATGAATGGCTAACCAATCTTAGGTAGATCAATAACAAGCCATGATGGGAATGGGCAAGGTTATTATGGATGGATAGGCTATGAGTTTGTGCAAAGTGAAAGGATGAGATTGAATCCATAAGGAGGGAGGAGCAATGTCTCTACACATGGTGCCAGTAACCCGATTTTCACCACGATACTTGTCTAGGGCGCCACCAAAGTGGTTTTCACCGTTGGACGTATTTATTTCTCTTTACTTTTTTTATATTTTTCAATTTATTTTATTTTTGTGTCACAAGGCGCGGCGTTTGCCAGTTTTTCACCAAGTAACGATTTTTTATTTTTATAATTTTTTTTGTATTTTTTATATTTTTAATTTTTTTTTGTGTTTTTGAATTAGGATATTCCGAAGAGCTATGTGTAAAACCTGCGAAGGTGCATGCTATTGATAGGATTTTCCAAAGGTTCTCCATCTGGGGCCAAAAGCTGATATACACTTGATTCGTAGACTGTCGTGATGACATAAGGACCAAGCCGATTTGGTTCAAATTTGCCTTTCTTTTATCTATCTTGCTGATTTTTTAGGATTTTCCTTGAGAACTAAGTCACCTACCTCAAAGGTATGAGGCTTAACCTTATGATTGTAGCTATGACTCATTCTTTGTTGATAAGCCTTGAGGTGATTAAAAGCAGTTTGTTGTCGTTCATCCAATAGTTCTAGTTCTTGTAAGTGAGAGACCCTGTAGTCTTCATGACTGATAATGTTGCGCAAAGAGACTCGCAAAGATGGTAACTCGACCTCAATAGGCAAGATAGCTTCAGTACCATAGACAATTGAATAAGGTGTAGCTCCTGTAGGTGTGCGAACACTTATGCGATAATCCCAAAGTGTGGGATTAAGCTAGATGTGCCAATTTCGGCCATTGTCATCGACTGCCTTTTTGAGGATTTTGAGAATGATTTTATTAGACGTCTTGGCTTGACCATTACCTTGGGGGTAGTATGGAGTGGAGAAGCGATGGTTAATATGGAAGCGATCACAAAGTTCACGAACATCCTGGTTCTTGAAGGGACATCCATTATCTGTGATGATGGAAAGAGGGATACCATAACGACATATGATATAGTTAAGAATGAATGTAGCAATTCGTTTTCCAATGACTTGGGTGAGAAGAACGACTTCGATCCATTTTGTAAAATATTTTGTAGCAGTGATAATGAATTTGTGGCCATTAGAAGAAGGAGGGTGAATCTTGCCTATGAGATCGAGTCCCCACTGACAAAAGGGCTAAGGAGTCGCAATTGGTTGAGGTTCTTGTGCTGGCACATGAATAAGGTCTCCATGAATTTGACATTTCGTATGTTTCTTGACAAACTAATATGAATCTTTTTCCATACCGGGCCAGTAATATCCAGTCTTGATGAGTTTCTTGGCTAAGGTAGGACCACTAGAATGTGGACCGCATATACCTTCATGGACTTCTCGTAACGCAATCAGAGCTTTGTCCCCTTCGAGACATCTAAGAAGAGTTTCATCTAGACCTTGACGGTAAAGGGTATCGGTTAAAATGATATATCGAGAGGATTGGCGAATGAAAGTACGACGTTGGTTGTTGGATAGCTCAGGAGGAAGGATATTGTTACAAAGGCATGAAAAAATGGGACCATACAAAGAGGAATCAGGACCAACGACACATATCATCTTGGTAGAAGTGATCTCATATGAGGGGACCACAAGGTTGTCCACCAAGAACTCATAGCGGGTTTCATTCTGCGGTAGATCAATCAGCGAGGCAATAGTAGCCATGGCATCTGCAGCTTGATTGTGTTCTCTTGGTATTTGCTCAAAGGTTATCTTTATGAAATATTGCTTGAAGTCATCTACCATTTTCTTGTAGGGAAGTAATTTTTCATCCTTTATTTGGTAGTCATCATTTGCTTGACGAATTACAAGTTGAGAGTCTCTAAAAACATGAAGTTCTTGGATCTTCAACTGAACTGCAATTCGTAATCCAGTTGTTAATGCCTCATATACTACTATATTTTTAGTGCAAGAAAATGACAATTGATATGATTTAGCAATGGAATCCCCTTGAGTTGTGATAGAGAGTATGCCAACTCCTGCACCATGCTGCGTGTACGAGTCGTCAAAGTATAGTTGCCAAAGCTTCATGTGTGATACCATCAGAATGGATTCAAATTCTAAAGTTAGAGAAGCGTCATTGATCATGGGTGCATTTGCCAACTAATCTGTAATAGCTTGTCCTTTGATTGCTTTCCTATCCAAATATTCAATGTTGAATTCACTCAAGATCATAACCCATTTAGCTAGTCTGCCAGTGAGCATTGCTTTATTGAGAAGATACTTCAATGGATCTATCCTTGTAACAACCTTAGTTTTATGAGTTAGCATGTAAAGTCATAATTTATGCAAGGTAAAAACCACAGCAAGACACACACGTGCAATTGGAGTGAAGTTAAGCTCATAACCAACCAAAGTACGACTAATGTAGTATACCGCCTTTTCTTTGCCTTCATTGTCTTGTTGCACCAAGAGTGCCCCCAGTGTTGTTTGTGTAGTTCATATGTAGAGTAACATGGGTTGTTCTGGAATTGGTGACATCGAGACTGATGGGTTCAGAAGATAATATTTGAGTATTTGAAAATCCTGATGACAGTTATCATCCCATTTGAATTTGATGTTTTTGTGTAGCAAGTGTTGAAAAGGATGACATTTATCCGCAAGTTGTGCTATGAATCTTCGTATGGATTGGAGTCTTCCTTGTAGAGATTAAAGTTGACTGATATTCCTTGGTAGTGGCATTTCTAATATAGCTTTGACTTTTGCTGGATCGACTTCAATTCCTCTTTTTGAAACACTGTATCCAAGGAGCTTCTCAGAGGTTACTCCAAAGACACACTTCTTAGGATTTAATCTTACTTTGTATTTTTCCAACCGATCAAAAACCATTGAAAGGATGTCCAAACGTGTGTCTCTGTCTAATGGTTTTCAACGAGACTCTTTGTGATAGGAGTATATGATGGCATTGGATCTTGAATTTCTGAAGCATGGAAAGGACTAGCATCATGACTTGGATTAGATTGGATTTGTATTATGGAAAGCCCTTGGGAGGTTGTATTATTAGATAGAGATGGCATGGATTAGTCTTGTGTGACTTCAGGGGATGATGAAATGGTGGATAGATATGGTTGATTTTGGCTTTGGTTGAAAGGGATTTGATTTTGGCTAAAAGGAGTATGATTTTGGGTGAAAGAGGCTTGATTTTGGTTGAATAAATTTTGATTTGGAATTTGGTTGAAAGGGGTTTGATTTTGGTTGGAAGAGGTTTGAATGTTGGGTTGTTGCAAATTTTGATTTGGACTTTGGTTGAATGGAATTTGATTTTGGTTGAAAGGGGATTGATTTTGGTTGAAAGGGGATTGATTTTGGTTGAAAGGGGATTGATTTTGGTTGAAAGAGGTACTTTGAATGTTGGGTTGATGTGAATTTTGTTTTGGACTTTGGTTGAATGGGGTTTGATTTTGGTTGAAAGGGGTTTGATTTTGGTTGAAAGAGGTACTTTGAATGTTGGGTTGATGTGAATTTGTTTTTGGACTTTGGTTGAATGGGGTTTGATTTTGGTTGAAAGTGGTTTGATTGTTGGGTTGATATGAATTTTGTTTTGGACTTTGGTTGAATGGGGTTTGATTGTTGGGTTGATATGATTAGTATGATTGATATAGTGGGTTGAAATAAAAAAGAAGGTTTACATGACTCTTATGTTGGTTGAACTGAGGTAGGAATGATTTTGTTGAAGAATGAAGGTTGGCATGTTTGAATGGTCTCACAACAAGAAGAAGGTTGGCTTGATATTGATTCCTTCGTGGTCATCAATTCTCTCATCATTTTTTATAACCAGCTCGTATGGTTGTTAGGACTAGTCATGTCTATCATTTGTTGTTGCAAAGTCTTGATCTGTTGAGCTAAGGTTTCTATGGATGGAGATGGAATAGGAATGGAAGGTATGAATTCTCCACCTTCCCTACGAAATGTATAATGCCAATCCATGATGTTTTCTTGATTGGTTTGGACCTAGGATCACAACATGTAAGATGTTTTCTCTATTTCTCTGAATGTGACAATGTTTGATTTGTTGAACTTAACAAACTTGTTTGAGTTGAGGTTGAGTTTGATTGATCCTCTAATTGTGATTTGGACGTTTGGGGTATGACTTTCTAGGATGATTATGCAAATGACGACGGACTAAGACAAACATATATGAAGTCTAGACAAGGACTAAAATGAAGATTATAACAACACTAAAATGAACTAGGAGGTCAATGGGACACAAATAAGGACTTATGCGAAGATTATGACAACGTATATGGTAATTCTATGAGGACGATAATAAGGATGATGCAAGGACTTATGCAAATACATGCAAATTCTAATGACGTAAATGAGGATGATAATAAGGACAATAATGAGGATGATGCAAGGACTCATGCAAATTCTAAGGACGTAAATAAGGACTATGCAAGGACTTATGCAAGTTCTAAGGACGATAATAAAGACGTAAATGAGGACTATGCAAGGACTAAGGACGATAACAAGGTCACAAGTATGTGAAATTTTGAGTTTGTATGACTGTTTGACATTTCAAAATGGACTTTGTTTTCAGTAATTCTGTGTGTAGGACAAGTTTGTCATTTTCCAAATCAAAGAATAGTTGTTTGAAGACAAATATAACTGACTGAACAGTGTTCTGACCAATTCTGAAAATTCAGAGATACGTAGGATAGGGCTTGAAATAGCCCAAAACTGACTCAATACTATTATGATACAACGATACATAAAAAAACACAGAGTACAATCTTAGGCTAAAAAGTGGACACCATTAAATGAGGCTCTTGCAACATAATACTGAAACAAGATGGACAGATAGAGAGTCTGGTAGCACTGGCTCCACTCCACGACACACACTTCTTGGGCATGCCAATATTTCTTACCCCGAAGATCCAAAGATCTTACCACTGAGGGATTTCTGTCTCATAATGCAAGGTACATGAGGGGTATCTATGGGGTACGATCCGCACTCCCGAAATCACTGAATGTAGGATTTGGGCTACTAAGTTGGTTCTTATTGTAAAATTTCAAGGGTTCCCGATCCAACGATGTATTCTCAGAGCAAGCCACAAACTTTAGTTGAACTTATCGGTGCAGGGAAGGCCCCCACATACGTCAAATTCACTCAACACTCTAGTCGCCTGACCAATATGTTTATATAGCGGCTCAGAAAACCCGCTCGAGAGTACCTTGGGAGAGATCATATCCCAATGCATCCCAATTCGAAGTACCTCTATGGAGTGATGAAATCCCCAGTCAAAGATACCCCTCACTACTTGAAATAAAATAAAATTGGGCGTTGTCGTCACCTTCTCCCTTTCTCCCAAGACCTCGAAGGTGGGTGAAAAGGTAGTTAATGCAAAAATAGGTCCACCCCAAACATGATAAAAGATTCTTTCCCTTAAAGAAATGAAATATGAGTTAATCTATGAGCAACCTGATTCACGTTCGTTTTAAAAGACCAAATTTAGGTGTTAGATATGCATGTGCATGTCAATTTTAAACACCAAAATGAAATGTGAATGCATGCATGCCAATTTTAACCATTATTTATTTTAAGCCCAAAACTGAAGTGTTATAAGATGCATGTCCTTTTTAACCATTATTTATTTTAAGCCCAAAACTGAAGTGTGATGCATGCATGTCCATTTAAACCATTGTTAATTTTAAGCCCAAAAATGAAGTGTGAGAGCATGAATGTTTATTATTCAATAACAATCCGATCCTTTCTATAAATTCACCACATGCTGCAAACAGATAATTAGTAACCCAATAAAAATCAATAGAAAATAGAAAACCGAATTATCAATTAAACGAATGCGTAATGATACCTCAACGTCTGTGTGATCCTGTCTGCACGATTGCATGGTTCTGTAAAGGCGATTGTGTAATTCTGACAGATTGATTGCGTGATCCTAACAGAGCGATTGCGTGATCCTAACAGAGCGATTGTGTGATCCTAATAGAGCGATTATGTGATCCTAACAGAGCGATTGCGTGATCTTAGCAGAGCAATTGCGTGATACACAGACATACCAAACAAAAAATAAAAAAGAAAGCTAATTCTGATCTGGAACTTGCAAAGAAAATTCTGATTCCCTAGCTAGTCTCTCATCATCCATTCTATGTTAATAAAATCATATTTTACTCCATAAGAGAGAACTAGGTTGTTATATCTATCGATGGCTAGCTGATCCTCTAGATCTCGTATCTTCTTTTCTACTTTGAGGATATGTTGATAGTGTCTGGCTTGTCTTCTTTGCTCCTTCATCCTCTTGGCACCTGATATTCTGAGTTGTACCTTACGTGTCATAAAATGTCATAATGAAGCATGCAATAAAAATAATCCGTATTTAGATTTACCCTATTTCATGCAGAATTGTACATAACAAAGAGCAGAAAATACAAAAGCACAAAATAAACAGAACAATAATATTTCTAACGAATGCGTGATCCTAATAGAGCGATTGCGTGATCCTATAAGGGCTTTTGTGTGATGGGTTCCACACGAATGCGTGACTTTATCTGTTCGATTGGGTAACCTTGTCTATGAGATTGCGTGAGGATGCAAACACGATTGCGTGACGATGAAATCCACTTTGGAATCCGTACAAAACCTACAAAAATAAAAAAAATCTGTACGACCTGTAAAAATCACACAGAAAACAAAGAAGGTTAATTAGCTGTTGTTCACGTCGGGTTCACCAAAATGTCATACTTTAAAATTCATCTTTCAAAATCAATTAGAAACAGAGGAAAATCACGAATCGCTATCTAATCAAAGAATCCTAAATAAACCAATGAAATAATGCAAATAATCAATAGGAATGTAAAATATATCAATTAAGGACTCCCTATTCCATGATCACATATAGCTTCCATTGTTCTTCTCTTCCTTGTGGTATGATGGCTCTCAGATATTACGCTAGCAACCTGCAAGTGACACAAAGATTCAAAGTTCGCGATTCAAAGTAATTGTCCAGGATTGAGGAGGATTGAATGCTCAATTTATAGAAAATTGGAGAAGATTGATTGAAGGGTGGAACATATTGATCAAGAGGTGGAACTCAGGTGAGATCACATGCTGGTTGATAGTTGAACTGCTGATTTGGAGGTGAAACATAATAGATTGAATAGATTAATTGAGTTAACTGATTGAGAAAAAGCTGACTGAAAGATGAAAAAGAATGATTGGAGGAAATAAAGAGGATGACAAAGAAATATTTATTTAGAAAAAGCTAACTAGAAGATGGAAATAGGAATTGAAGAGAATTAAATAAAATATGTAATTAATCAATTAATTGAAAAGATCAATTAAAATAGATGAAATAGTTAACTGATTGAAAGCTGATTGAGAGCTTTATTTAGAAAAAAGCAAAGTGGAAGATATAAATAGAGATTGGAAAGATAATGATTTAATTAATTAATTGATTGAATTAATTAATTTAGCATGTGCTTGCACTTTGACCTAGATTTTCAATTTAATCTTTGCATGCGATTTAATTCAAATATTGAATTTATTTTAAATTCAATTTGTTATTTGAATATATTTAGAGCTTGACTTTGATTTTCAATTTGATTTTTGAAATCATGCACATTTATTTGAAATTAGAAGAATTTGAAGAATGTGAAATTAGAATTAGAATTAGAAGAATTAAATTAGTTAATTAAATGAATTTGGAGAATTGATTAGTTAATTAAATAATTTAAAGAAACTATTTAATTATTAGAAATGGACTTTAATTAAATAATAAAGATTATTTGAATTAAATGAATTAAATCACAATTAATTAAATAATTAAAATTTAAAAAATGATTAATGATAATTGAATAACTAAATAGAGATAGAAATTGAAAATATAATTTATTTAAATAATAAATATTGTTTAAATTGAATGATTAAAAATCACAATTAATTAAATAATAAATATTTAATTAGAAAATGGTTTAAATAATTAAATGAAGATAGAATTGAAATTGGAATAATTAGTAAGTTTATGAGGAAATATGAAATTAGAAGAATATGATTAATTAACTTAATTAAATAATTAAATAATTATTTAACTAATTAGAGGAATAATTAGTACATGATCAATGAGACATTTTTAGGTGTCTACACATGTAATGCGAAGTGACGCGTAGTTAATGTGAACACTTCATTTTTTTTTAATGTGGTTGTGAGACAAATGGGCGGAGTTCCACATTGGTAACATGAGCAAGTGATTCATCACCACGCGGCCAACCTGTTCGTTGAGATGAAAACCATTACAAGTTTCGGGGGTGGGCTCGCTCACGTTCTAGTTGACGGTTTGAAGTGGCACTTTTTTGGCAACTTGGATGACACGTCATTCTTGACCATGAAAAAATCCTCGTTGGCATGCCAAATTTTGATTTTGAGTAGCCAACTTAGTGGTCTATGTGGGTGGTCTAAAAAGTTGGTCTCTGGGTCCATGTGGCATGCCACGTGGATCCCCAAAGTTGGGGTGCACACGTAATGGCTCCTCTCCCCTATTTCTTCAAAGTGAATTTGGAGTCATTTTTTATTCAAAGTAAATTTTGGAGCCTTCTTTTTTCTGTAGTGAATTTTGGACCAATTTTTATCATTTAAGATGTGTATGAGGCAAATGGATGATATCTAAAGAACATGTTTATTTTGTATAGACAAAATGACTTACAAAATGTTCAATGTATAATAATATTTGTATAAGTTATGAGGACATCTAGAAAACTGATAAATTTAAGTAGATTGTTTGAGGAAGCAAGGTTGGGAAAACCAACAAACTTATCGATCAAAATTCATTGTCAAAGAACAAATCTAAAAGAGGAGGTTACAAACTATATAAGGATTGGTGTCCTTTGTTGGTTGAAAATTTTGTACACCTGGGAGATGTGCAAAATTGTGGTTTTAGCCACAGTGTGTGAGTATGATACTTGACTAATTCAGGGAAGTCTCCCCCTATCTACAAACTAAACTAATCTAATATGGGCGAGACAACAATCTTTCTTCTTCTTTCAAGAAAAACTATATTCTTTTCTCTTCACAGAAAAGTAATAGAAATTGGAAATAAATAACAATAGTAACTTATAAAGCAAAATGAGAAAGAGGAAATGAAGTTTTCTGAAAGCTCAAGGACTTCTGTCACCTCCTCCGAGACAAGAAAACAATATCAAGTGAAAAGTCTTAAGTATCTAAAATCCTATCTACCCTTTAATAACAATAATTTTTTAGAACAAGTGTAAGGTACAACAACACAAAGTTTGCAAATATAATGCGCTTCTAAGACTAAAATGAAAATTATCACAAGCACAAAGTCTTGCAATACTTCACAACTTCAAATTGTGAACTAAAACTAATTTCACCTTTGATATCTACAACACAAAGTCAACAATTTTATTTGGGGTGAAGCTCTTTCCAACAACCTTCTACAATCTTAAGTAAGCACAAAGATATATCCCTCAATGACACAAGAACATAGTGGAAGCTAAGCAAGATTTCAACACAAAGTCTGAAATATTACACTTCTTTATATTACTTAGAAAATGACAATTTAGAACTATAAAGCTCAATGTCTTTATGAGTATGAAATCTTGCAGAATTTACTTGCTTGCAAAAAGATAAGAGATATAATAGATTCCCTCAAGTATATATAGGAGAGGGAGTTTGAGAAAAAGGTGGGAGGATCCTAACCAACTTGAGAAATTCTCTCAACCACCATGATTTATTCCAATTAAAGTCCTAATTTAACTCAACTTGTATTTGCTTTACATGTGATTACATTTTACAAAAATGCAAGTAAAAGTGACACTTGCAATTACAAAACTTGTTTTTACATGTAACTTGTCAAAACAAAATTACAAATGCATAATTGAAACTATTCTATGTGTCCGAAGACACAACTCTAACTACATCATCCTTTGTCTATGATGATCTTCACGTTTCTTCAAGATGCTAGAACTTGGAGTATTCAGGATTGGTGAAGACATCTCGAACTGGAATGGGAATCTGCATCCTTAATGATCTTTGTGTCCTTGGCCAATGAACTTTGATCTTATCTTCTTGCTTGGGGTAGTGCTGGCTTCTTAGGAGGGAAATTATTTGCAAGGTTGAGGTAAGAAGCCTATCTCCATCTTGAAAGCATTCTATGCTCTCAATCATTCATATCACTTATCCATCTCCTTCTATGGCTCCATCATGTTGTTGTTCTTTCTTTGCATCATCCTCCAATCTTGAAATATGCTTGCAAAATAAGGCTCATGCCTTAATTTGTTGATTTGGTAGGTTGTGTGTGCAAACAAGATTGACATGGATGAGACAAAGGGGCTGCAAAAGTGAGACCAAAGCTCAATTTTGGGTTTTGGAAGGCTGACTACAAGTGTGGAAAAACAAGAGCATTGACTTGCAATTGTGGAGAACAAACATGCAACTTAATATGTGTGATTGGAAAATACAAGTTTGCACATGTAGTTGGATTGTAGAGACTCGTTTTCAAGTGTTTTTAGTGCATTTTGGACCAATTTTGAGTTTTGAAAGACTCACTACAAATGCAATGCAGGGAAAAACCTTGACACTTACACTTGTAATCGGGTCTTGAAGACCTGATTGCAAGTAAGCATTTTGATTGGGTATAAGCTTGCAATCTTGTGGGAAAGCCTTCATAAACTATCTATGGGAATTTTGTGGAGGCAACAATGTTTTAAGACTTTTGAAATCACTTGCAATCGAGTCTTAGAGATCCAACTGCAAGTAATGAAAGCCATGGATTATGGAATTGCAATCACCCTTTCGAGACCCGAAATGAAACACGTGGGCATAATAAAGAGGAAACAACAACAATAGGCATTATTGTTAATTGCTTGCAATGGAGGCAATGTTATTTTATGTGAAAAGTGCTTGCAACAACAACATACAAATCCGACCAAGGAGGGAAGGGCATCATCAAACTCAAATCTACAAAAACGTGGCAATGTTAGAGCCAAAATGAGGGATTCAATAAAGTTGCAGACCTTGCCAAGTGTTCTTCATGCCAAAAATCTCTATAATAGGGGTTTGAATGAGTAAGAGCAAGTAAAATTTAGTTGCAAAATTGATTTCGGGTTTGGAAAGACTATTTACAAGTTTAAAATAACTTGTAATTCCTCATTGCAAGCAAACCAAGTTATTTTTGGTTCATTACATGTTGCTTTTTGAAAATAACTTGTAATGAAAGCTTTTAAAATCACTTTACAAGTTTGAAATATGACTTAAAGGCAAATTCAGGTCTTAAAAGTCACTTTACAAGTTTGAAAAAAATGACTTAAAGGCCAATTTCGGGTTTTAAAGGACACATTACAAGTTAAAATAACTTGTCATTTCAATTATTTGCAATCACCTCAAAAAGACCCCCACTTGCAATTAAAGTGAAAAAAGAAACATAAAGTGAAATTTAAAACTTGTAATTGCATCAAAATGTTCCTACTTGTAGTGACTTAACTTGTAATTACATCTAAAAGACCCCCACTTGCAGTGAGTTTACCTGCAATGACATAAAAAAGACCCCTACTTGTAGTGACTGCTCATAAACGTGAAATGACACAAAAAATGGCCAAAATGAAGGCCAAAAGTAACCAAAATTTTCACAAGGATGGAAGATAAACTCATGATTGATTTACCATCAATAAATGTAGACTTTCCACCTTGAAAAGTGTGCCTTAGAGCATCAAAATCATAAATTTCAAGCAAAAAGTTCATATTTGTAGTGACTGATCTTAAACCTGAAATAGAAGAAAAAGCTAGGAAAATGAAAGCCAAAACTCATCAAAACTTGGATAACAATGACAAACACACCCCCTGATGATTTGATACTAACAAATGTGAGTTTTTCACCTCAAAAGACACCTTAGAAAAAAAAAGAACGACACATTTTGAGCAAAAATTCAAAGGGGTTGTCAAATTTTTGAAAATCCAAAAATTGGGACAACACCCTTTTTTAAGGGGGCTGTGTGTTGTTTTTGGGTCTCGTACGGTGTTTAAGCTTCATGGACATTATTAAAATCTTTCATTCATTCATTCATTCCTTTAACATGATGTATAGGTTGGTGTTTGGTTTTTAAGGGTCATTTTAGTACAAGAACTTTTTTGTGGGGTTTTAAAGAAAATATTAAAGTGAAAATTTTGGTAGTCTTCAAAGTGTAAAGAATATTATTTATTAGGCTTGTTTTGGATTTTCTATTAAAATACTTTTTTTCTTTTTTATCACAAACCTTTTGCCTTGTTCTACATGCAATATCTCCTTTCTCCCCCACATCTCCCATTTATTTTTAGTTTGTTTGGGTCTCAACAAATCAATTTTCATCTCCTTAAGCTCTCTAACATCTTGATGATGAATCACAAAGTGTGATAAAAAATGTTGATGTAATCATGACAATTTCATGAATTGTAAAAATCTAATAACATTAATATTCTTTACACTTTGAAATGTTATTAGATTTTTACAATTCATGAAATTATTATTCTTGTTTTTTGATTTGATTGCATCAACATTTTTTATCATACTTTGTGATTCATCATTGAGATGTTAGAGAGCTTAAGGAGATGAAAATTGATTTGTTGAGACCCAAACTAACTAAAAACAAAGGGGAGACAAGGGGGAGACAAGGGGGAGAAAGGAAATATTGCACACATAACAAGGTGAAGGATTGTGATAGAAAAGAAAAAAAGAAGTATTTTAATGGAAAATCCAAAACAAGCCTAATAATTAACAAGAGTTTATGATATAAACAATTTTTTTTTGAGATATATAAGTGCACTCCAAAAATCAAATGCCATATACACATAAGTCTATACCTATGTCAAAATTGTTCATGAGTTAAAAGGAAACTTTGAAATTGCTTCCTACTATTTATTATCACATATTGTGTTGGAAAGAGGCTATATGCCCTTCAAAAAAATGTCGTTGTGAATTCTATGAAATATATCATTGTGCTTATATATGAAAAAGTAGATGCTTGGTCGTTTTTTCAAGACATAATGTTCATCACAAAATGTTAAAGTTTTTCTTTGATATCAATTTCTAAATTGTTTCTTTGCATTCACAATTATAGAGCATCCATAAAGAGAATGTGAAGATCATCGACCACCTTGATAAAGCAATATTTTAAATTTTGCAAAATCCTAAATAACATTTCACTAATTGATGGTTAACAAAATCCTAAATAAGACACACAAACTTTCATATAGACTATAAAAAAACCCTATGGACTATGTATGTTCCCTAAATAGCATAATTGAGTACTTGGATACCCTATAAAATAGATCATTGACAATGCAATTATTAACACATAGCTGATTCCCCAAAAATGGAATTACATAATGATGTATTGCAACAAACCCAATTAAATTTAAACCAAAAATGTTCTTGATGTTCTAAATCTACAAGCAAGATCTAACACAAATGCATACCTATCATTAAGAAATCAGTGCTACATTAATATATATCTATTATGTTAATGAAAGCTTACAACAATAGAATATATATAATCAATCAAAATTTACGATTTAAATGTAACATTATGAATTCTACGTTCTTCAAATATACCCTAAACAATTGCCTTTTATTCAACATTCATTTAAGTTGAACAACTACCCCTATAGTATTCTTTATTTTCAAAAGAAACCTTTGAAACTTCATCTACAGTCATTTGTTTCCCTTTGTGGGGCTGGTAGTTTAGTAATAAGGTGCCCCAATATATGAGTTAGAGGTCCTATGATTAAGCCATGACAACTCCCTATAAAATAACATGTTACCAAGGTGAAACAACAAAGTGTCGCTTGAGGGTGGGTGTTAAAAGAACAATCCACATTGTGTACTAGATGGGGACCAACAACTTGGTGAGAGAGTTTCCCAACATGCTAATTAGGAGGTATTAGTGATCAAACCTACTTCATCAATGTAAAAGAACATCTTAATTAAGATGTTTAATTTGAAATGCTTTAAAGGCAATTAACTTACCCTATTAAATTGCATTGAACTGTAAATACAAAGAAACTTGCGATTCTGAGAGCCATTACAACCAATGCTTGGTATTGCGCATAGCTATCCAAATTGTTGTTTATTTTATTAGAGTCAAGAAAATAAAGTCAAGCACTCTCATTATTGTAACCTTCTAAACTCTCATTAAAATGCAAGGCTTTGACATACTCCCCCTTCTTAATTTGTTGCACCATAGAATTTATATGTGAAATGTAATTTTTCACACATTGGTCCTCGGCTGGATAGGGGAGGGTGGGAGAGGTAGATAAAGAACACCGCAAAAGATGCAGCTCATTCAACTTCACCATGGAGTTTATTGTTTTTATCTATTTTCACTTTTGGTATTCTTTGTTTAGTTAGGATTTCCAAAAGTTAACGTTGTATTAACAAAATTATATAAATTAGTTATGGCTTGAATAGAGGCGAGACTCACATTAATGGATTTGCTCCACAGTCGGAATCCTCTTGTAGGTTTTGAGTCGGTGTTGCATCCAAATAAGAGGCGAGAGGGTTTTTACTCGCAAAACAGAAATTTAAATGTAAATGAATGATTTAAATTATTTTATTATGAAAATTGGGGATTGTCATTGCTAATAAAATTCGAGTGTAAGTGAATGCATGAACAACGTGGATGAAGGCAAGAACTTGGTTTAGGTAGATTTGTTTTAAATTTTTGAATTTCCTATGGAGATGAAATCTCACACACCACATTAGATTTCACAGAATGTATCTTGCATAGATGAATGTTTTATATGGCTCTAAAATGGAGTGTTCATTTAAATTTGAATGATGAATTCTTATTGAGTGTTTATAATTGATGTTATTTGATTTAAAGAAAGATTGATTTTAAATGATTTTAAACGATTGTGCATGCATTTTGATGATTGTTGTTTACATTGTTCATGCAGATGAAGTTTTATATATTCCAAATAAAATAGATGAATACTATGTTTTTATTTTTTCATTGAATTATATATATATATATATACTTACAATTGCATGATACATACTTCATGCATTGTAAGCATCGAATTCATGTTATATGCTTAAGGAGTCAATATAGGAAATAGACTTGGAAAAGTAATTAGGACTCATGGTTATTGATTTGAATAGAGAGACTGTGTTAATCGAAAGTCATACTTACCTAGCATTTTAAATATCCACCACTGCAATCCGTGATTAAGAAGCCTTAGATGGAGGGAAACATGCCTCTCTTAGCACATTGAACATGATGTAGGAGCATCCTTGGTCGATGAACCATCTTGTATCAACCAAAAAAGCATTTCCTTTCAGTTTTGTTCTTGTTAGTTCTTTGTGCAGTTTTCTGTGTTCATACCGATATGTACCACTAGTTGCTTGTTCTTCGTGGCATATCTTATTTTCGGTTTCCAAATGGCTCCATATGCTTGATTCTAGATTTCCAGTTCATTTGGGTTTCTTTCCGGTTAGTTATCGCTTCTAGTTGACTGTTTCTGTGTTTTGGGACAGTTCTTGTGCTTACTGGTTGGTTTTACTTCATTACCGATGCGATTCTTGGCATGTGGATCCATCTTGGGTCTTGTCCAATGTTCTTTGGCATGTGGCCGACCTTCATGTTGAACTGCATCACTTGGTTGTTATATTCTAAAAATATTTCTTAAATCTTAGGGTTGACCTAATTACACGTTTCATTTTCCTGCATTGGTGAATTTAATCTTATGAGGTCGACCCAGATTTGTTTCGGTGGGTATAAATATGAAGTTATGTAATAATTCATAGGGGAGAGAAAGTAGAGCTGAGAATAAGGATTGAGATTTGCATATTGAGATCCGGTTGATTCTTTGAGTCTCGGTTGGATTGTATTTGGCTTGAAGCTTGCATGTAACCAGTTTATTACCAGATGTTCTTTGATAATAATATGATGGTTGTCGGATGATTTCCGGAAGTTCTAAGGATTTATTATGATATGTTTATGTGAGTTTGTTGTGTTTTCTTGCTGCTTTTGTTGTGTCTCTCTTGCTGCATAAGCTGATTGACTCTTTTGAGGGTTTTTACTGGTTATGGCTGCATCAAGTGGTATCAGAGCTGGTTATGGACCGACTGGTGGAAGAATCGTTTGTGAACATTGAGGCATTCCTTGAGGTGGACAGATCGCTGATTGGAGGTAGGCTGCGTGTGTGTTCAATAGATCGCCGAGGGGAGGCAATTGAAACCAATAGTCAGATTGCCGAGTTGAGGCAGTTCACTGAAGTGGAAGAAGAGATGCCGTCGAGGAGAAAAAACCCTCGGAGGGTAGAGAAAATGATGGAAGACTTCAAGAATGAAGTGAGGAATGAGATCCAGAATGCTTTGGCTGGTTTATGAAGAAACCCTGATTCTGAGGATGAATATGAGGAAGTCGGTGAAGAGCTTGAGGAAATTGAAGGACCAAAAGATGAGAGAGAGAGAAAAGATTCCTGAAAGCAGTGGTGCAAGCGAGTAAAGTGCATAAATTTGAGGTTTCTAAATTTTCTGGAACGGTGAACCTGGAAGATCTGATCGATTGGATCGGAGAGTTGGAGGACTAATTTGAGTTTGAGGATGTCAAGGACCCACAAAGAGTCTAATTGGCACAAACCAAATTGAAAGGGAATGCTACCTTGTGGTTGAAACAGTTGTAGAAAGATAGAGTGGAGAATGGTGAATTGAAGATCACCCGGTGGAGACAGATGGTTGCAAGATTGAAGGCCAAGTTCACATTGGGAGACTATAAACTGGAGTTGTTCAAGATGTCACAGAACCTAAAATAGAGAAACATGACTGTCAAGGAATATACTGAGGAATTATACAAGGTGGTAATCAGATATGGACATAGAGAGATGGACAAAGAAAAGGTGGCGAGGTACATCAATGGGATTGCTTTTAACATTCAAGATGAGTTGAGTATGTTGAAGATTTCCACAGTTGAAGAAGCTTACTAGTATGCTTTGAAGGCTGAGGAGAAGGTGAGAAGAAGACAATAGAATAAAGGAAAGGATAAATTCAAGATGAGTGATAGTATGAAGAAACCAGTTGAAGAAGAGGAGTCAAAACCTAAGTGGAGTAAACAATCGGAACAAAAGACACCGAGGAAAGGTAGTAGTAGTACAAGTAGAGAATTTCCTAGCAAATGCTTCAAGTGTGGA